>NC_060184.1:60950447-60957947 GCF_021184085.1 Oncorhynchus gorbuscha
GCTATGTCGGTGGTGGTCTAAACATACAGCCAGTGTCCGTAATAATGCGATGACTGTTTGTGTCTGGAATTGTCCGTAGAGTCGTAATCCCACAGATGGAGGTAAAGCTGCAATCTAAAGAAAGTGTTATGTCTAATGAAGTGACATTTTTAATTTAGAGGGTGATACCACTTCCTTGAATTGGATCATTTTCACATATTTGTCAATGGACTGGAGTGTTTATCTATTTAATTGTGCGAGTAATCTGGATAGTAATGTGGATAGTAATATGGATAGTAATATGGATAGTAATGTGGATGGCTATAGTGGGAGACACTGAGGGGATACTACATGTCTTTCTTTGATCCCCTGCATTGCTTGATTTTTATTTTCAACCACAACCCCACACACATCATCACACACTACAAAGACAGCAGTGATTAGGGCCAGTTGTCACATTGTCAAAAAGCATCACAGCAAAAGATGTTGGATAAAATCCCAACTAGCTTGTCACTCTCATCTTGTTAGAACTCTAATATAGAGAGGGCTAAGAAAGGGATAACGAGTAAACAACGCTAAGTGCATACCATCCCCAGTGTAACAAAATAATGCACTATTTCCTTTATTTCCAATCCAATACCACTGAGCTTTGAAGACAAGGACCCAGAGAAAACTGACATGTATTATAACTAATGGTTGTGTTTACACTGTTGTCGCTGTGTTGCTGTGGGTTTGTTTTGTTTTTGTTGTCACATCGTTAGGCGTGTCATCTTTAATTCAGAAGAAAATGGAGAGCTGTGGTGCTGACTCACAGAGAGATAGGAGTGGGGGCACAAGAGAGACAGAGCAGAAACAGACCGACAGAAAGACATATACAGAGAGACAGAGAGAGACGTTAGAAAGAGAGTGAGGGATGCATGTCAAGGGTTTTCATCCCTAAGGTGTGTGTATCCTGTCCTCTCTGTTCGACTGCATCCTCATCTCATATTCAGCTTGAATGAAAGTCTTTGCCAAGCCAAGCCTACTGAACTGTACAATGAATATTTCATGTCTACGAGGGAACAGAAGATAATCATTTTTTTGGTGGAAAATATCACCATCTGTTGGAAAGTCTCTGTCCCTTCTTAGTTGCACATTCAATTTTCACATGAAATAATGTTCTCACATTGTGGTATAATGAAGGAACCCAATGTCATATTTAATAAATACATTCAAGGGACAAAACACAATCATCTGATCCTATCTACAGATTTAATGTACCAAGAGAGACATGTATCTCATTCAGCCTTACACCTAAATGAGCTATATTCTAGTCTCAATACATTGTGCAGCTAATAAGTCAATTAACATTTGAAAACAGAGACATATGGAGAGACACTGACAGCTGTGTGTGTGTGTGTGTGTGTGTGTGTGTGTGTGTGTGTGTGTGTGTGTGTGTGTGTGTGTGTGTGTGTGTGTGTGTGTGTGTGTGTGTGTGTGTGTGTGTGTGTGTGTGTGTGTGTGTGTGTGTGTGTGTGTGTGTGTGTGTGTGTGTGTGTGTGTGTGTGTATGTATGTATGTATGTATGTATGTATGTATGTATGTATGTATGTATGTATGTATGTATGTATGTATGTATGTATGTATGTATGTATGTATGCAAGTGCGTGCGTGCATCGCGCGTGCATATTAGCCCCCTTCAATCTTTAATCAAGTCCCATCACCCGCTATCGATATGTCCTCCAGGTGGGTAATATCATTTGCAATCAAAACACAAATTCCCCAGCATCGTTTTAATCATGAATCTGTCAACCCTTATCAGTGACATTACAATTAGTTGCCTGGCGCACAATCACAGGGGAATGAATATATTTAGGCCTATATTTCATTCTCTGTGGGTGTCGGGATCTACTTAGGCACACTGTGGGGTGCCATCTGATGGTGAAGATCATCAAATTACCCTCGGTTATTTAATGATGCTAGAGGTTTGGTTAAGAATGGTCTGAATGTCACAAATTTGCGATCAAATGTTTAAAATTGGCCTGCTGTAAATTGTGACATGTTTTTTTTACTAATATACAGGCCCATATTATGTGGCATATTAAAACGTGGCCCATGGTGCATATTTCAGAAAACGTTTGTTTGAGTAAGGCTTGCACAGTGCCTTAATTAATCGATCCAAAGTTAACTGTAACTTGTATTAGGCTATGAATAAAATGCTAGTTTAATGGGAACATACATGTATGTATGGAGTAAAACATAGACGTGTCTCAGTTGAAAATTAAATCGGTGCTCTGGAGATGCAGAAGATATTGATATTTTTCAATGAGATCAGGAATCGAGATGAAATTGAACTCACCGCCCGCGTCCCCTATTGTTGAGGGAATGGTTTCAGCACCACGAAGTAGTGGACAGCTCCACACCGTTCCACACCCATCATCATCATACAGGCAGCATCAGGCAAACATGTGCCCGATAGTTCAAGCGCGTTTCTTATTCGACCGAAGTTTTAACAGAGATTATTCATGAAGGGGATCAAACAAACTGTCACTCTTTTACCTCAAATCCAAGACTTGAATACGCCCCATGGGGAATGCTGTGTGAAGGTTTAGATGCGACATAAAACAAGAAAACAGCTTTCACAGACTACACAGATTCACTATCAACGCAAGTATTTGTTTACTAACAAAATGCTCTGGGAAAGGGATGACAATACAGCAGCCTAATGTGCAATCCACGGAAAGCTAGATACATAAACTGTGGCCGTTGATTGGTTTAGATGTAGCATACATAATGCATATATGCCTCAATTCTTGAGATGTATTTAAATACCGCAGTAAGCTTTTTTGATCACTGTAAAGTTTGTCTCCGGTGCGCTCGGATTCATAACATCATAAAGGGAGGCACTGCTTGAGCTTACTGTTTTCACCAAACATTCAGGAGACTCAAATGCGAGTTATTCCACAATTCTCAATCACTCTAAAACAAAGATTTTCTCGACCGACTCATATTGTGAATTTGGAATATTTTCAAACACTGTTTCTCCCAGTTATTGCAGGCAAAGCCAAAACAAAATCGAATGCCATTAAACGCAGAATGAATAATTGAGAACACCAAATCATTTGGAACTGTTTTGATGTATTTTCTTTACTTCAATTACACAATGCTATGTTAATACAGGTGCATTCTGATCCTGAAACACAGACACTGAAATATGCAAAGACCGCATGACATTCAGAAAAATAATGAGGGAAACTCACCATTGACGGATATAATCCGAAGAGCGTGATTGAAATCACCGGGTACAGGACACTAAATAGAGCACGCATTCTGTCAATCGGGAACAGTTACACTTTTCTCGCTTTATTCACCCACAGCCCTCGTTGCAGGAATGCGTCCGCGTCGCTGCCTGTATTGGCTGTGCCCACCGCCGTTCAGAGCGCTCCAATGGAACAAGACGGATAGATCCGCGTTCATTCCCAACGCTCGGAGGACTCTCGTGTGAAGCAGAGCCAACGCGCCGGTCTGATCAACATACACCAGTGACACCACAGAGAAAAGTTTATGCCAGGGGACGAGACAGATGTACGAGGCTGCAGGGGAGTCGCACAACGGATATGACATCATTTGGTGTGTGTCCTGGGTGTTGGGAAGACATTTTTATTGATGTTGATCAGTGCCAAGACCTGCCACTCCCCACGCAGTGCCCGGAGAATAGGCAACAGCTAAGAACAGGCAACAGTCACAAAACACACACCTTCCTCTGTGATAGGCTAGTATATGTGTTGGAGTTTTCACTACCAAAACATGACACCACTTGTAGCAAGACAATATGTGCGTTGACTGCTAATGATTACAGGTGCATAACAAACTGTATAGGATGATATAAACCATATTGAAATGAATAGATCATTTGAAGCATGAAGTGATACATTACAAATGTTCCAATTTTCAGAATGCACCACCTTGTCACAACTTCCGCCAAAGTCGGGTCCTCTCCTTGTTCGGGTGGCACTCGGCCGTCGGCGTCACCGGTCTTCTAGCCATCATCGATCCACTTTTCATTTTCCATGTGTTTTGTCTTGTTTTTCCTCACACCTGGTTTCAATTCCCTCAATCATTTGTTGTGTATTTAACCCTCTGTCCCCCCCATGTCTTTGTGTTGGATTGTTTATTGTATGTGCTTGTGCACGTGTTGATTGGTGCGCGATGGGGTTTTGTACCCAAATGTCTTGTTATTTTTATGCTGTGGGTTTTGCTATTAAACTTCTCTGGCTATTACTAAGATCTGCTCTCCTGCGTCTGACGTCCCTGCCACCGATTACGCACCCCTTACAGAATCCCACACCACCTATATGGAGTCAGCAGGAGCAGGTGCCCCTCGAAAAGGGGTGGAGGAGCACGTCCAGGAGCATGCGGCGATGCTCCACCATCTCGGCGCCGCCATGGACCTTGTTGTCCAAACTATGGACCGCTGAGAGAGACAGGGAGTTTCTCCAGCGCCTCCACCAGCACAACCAGGGTCTTCACTACTCGCCCCCTCTTCACCCGATCCCAGTAGGATTCGTCTTGCCCTTCCCCGGGAGTATGATGGGACGGCTGCACACTGCCAGTGTTTCATGTTACAGCTCGACCTCTACCTGGCATCCATCCACCCGGCTCCTTCAGTTCGTGAGAAGGTGTCCGCCCTCGTCTCGTGCCTCTCTGGGAAAGCCTTGGAGTGGGCCAAAGCCGTGTGGGGAGAAGGAGATGCGGCGAGGGTAGAGCAGCGGGTGAACGTCTCTTCCATCTGAGGCAGGGGACGAGAAGTGCCCAGGAGTTCGCCAAGGATTTTCAGACCCTGGCCGCCGGCACGGGATGAAACGATAGGGCCCTGATCGAACATTATCGAGGACGTCCATTGGTTGGCCTGCAGGAACAACACCCTCACTTTCGACCAGCTGGTGGACCTGTCCATTCGGCTGGATAACCTGCTGGCTACCCGCGGATGTCCAGATCGGGTTCTATCGGTTCCATCCCCCAGGACCGCAGCTCCGGTACCCATGGAGCTGGGAGGTGCTGTGCGTAGGGAGACTGGAGGAAGTTCCGGCTCGAGCACCATCTGTGGCCACAGAGGTCACACTGCCGGTCGGTGCCGGGTTGGTTCCTCTGGGGATCGAGGCAGCAGGCAGGGCACTCTGGCGTCATCCCAGGTGAGCCGGCAACCTTCTCAACCAGAGCCCTCTGTTGCACACATGTTTTTGTATGTTTCTTTCCCTGAGTTTTCCCCGTATTCCCAGCATAAGGCGCTCGTCGATTCAGGCGCGGCTGGGAATTTTATAGGCAGATTGTTCTCCCTTAGTTTAGGGATCCCCATTGTTTCCGTGGCTTTGCCCTTCCCCTTTCACGCCTTAGACAGTCGACCATTAGGGTCAGGGTTGATTAGGGAGGCCACCGCTCCTCTGGGTATGGTGACGCAGAGGGGTCACAAGGAGAGAATTAGTATCTTCCTCATTGACTCTCCGCTGGATGTCATAAGGTGAATGCACCAATTTGTAAGTCGCTCTGGATAAGAGCGTCTGCTAAATGACTTAAATGTAATGTAATGTAAATGCATTTCCCAAGGTGCTAGGCCTACCCTGGTTAGCTTGTCAAGACCCCACTGTTTCTTGGCAATGAAGGGCTCTCACGGGATGGTCTCGAGAGTGCTCAGGTAGGTGTTTAGGTGTTTCCATTGGCGCTACTACGGTGGAAAGTCCAGACCAGGTCTCCACTGTGCGCTTTCCCCCTGAATATACCGATTTGGCTCTCCCTTTGACCAAGAAGAAGGCGACTCAATTACCACCCCATCGACGGGGCGATTGTGCGATAAATCTCCTGGCAGACGCTGCACTTCCCAGGAGTCACGTGTATCCCCTCTCGCAGGCGGAGACAGAGGCTATAGAAACATATGTCTCAGAATCCCTGCATCTGGGGTACATTCGGTCCTCCACTTTACCCACCTCCTCAAGTTTATTTTTTGTGAAGAAGAAGGAGGGAGGTCTGCTCACGTGTATTGACTATCGAGGTCTAAATCAGATCAAGGGTGAAGGAACAGGTACCCGCTACCTCTGATCGCCACGGTGATTGAGTCAATGCACAGGGCGCACTTTTTCACCAAACTAAATATCAGGAGGGCTTACAACCTGGTGCGTATCCGGGAGGGAGACGAGTGGAAGACAGCAATTCAGCCGTGCCTAATTGACCGACTCCCACCACGGTAAAGGAGGTGCAGTGGTTCCTAGGGTTAGCCAGACACCTGCCCAGAGGGAAGCTACACCCCTTACCCATTCCACAGCGGCCTTGGTCGCACCTGTCGTTGGATTTTCTGGGGGTCTCGATCAGCCTTACCTTAGGATTTCATCCTGAGAGTAATGGGCAGGTGGAGAGAGTGAACCAGGATGTGGGCAGGTTTCTGCAGTCGTATTGCCAGGATCGGCCAGGGGAGTGGGACCATTCGTGCCCTGGGCCGAGATGGCTCAGAACTCACTCCACCACTCCTCCACTAACCTCTCCCCCTTCCAGTGCGTACTGGGGTACCAGCCGGTTCTGGCACCTTGGCATTAGAGTCAGACCGAGGCTCCTGCGGTGGACGACTGGTTCAGGCGGGCGGGGGAGACATGGGACGCCGTCCATGTTCACCTCCAGCGGGCCGTGCTGCGCCAGAAAGCTATCGCAGTGAGGCCTCGGTGTTCGCACTGGGGGACCGGGTCTGGCTCTCGACCTGGAACCTGCCCTTCTGCCTGCCTTGCCGGAAGCTGGGTCTGCAGTTTGTGGGGCCATTTAAAGTCCTGAGGAGAGTGAACAAGGTTTGTTATAGGTTACAGCTTCCCCCTGATTAAGGTATTAACCCCTCGTTCCATGTGTCTCTCCTCAGGCCGGTGGTGGTTGGCCCGCTCCATGAGTCTGAGCTGCGGGAGCTTCCTCCACCCCCTCTGGACATTGAGGGGGCCCCGGCGTACTCCGTTCGCTCTATCATGGATTCGAGCTGTCGGGCGAGGGGCCTTCAGTACCTCGTGGAGTGGGAGGGGTACGGTCCAGAGGAGAGGTGCTGGGTTCCGATGGAGGACGTGTTGGACCCTTCCATGCTGCGGTAGTTCCACCGTCTCTGTCCAGATCGCCCTGCGCCTCGCCCTCCGGGTCGTGTCCGAGGCTGGCGTCGGCACGCTGCTGGAGCAACGCGTCAAGGGGGGGTACTGTCACGACTTCCGCCGAAGTCGGGTCCTCTCCTTGTTCGGGCGGCGCTCGGTGGTCTGCGTCGCCTGTCTTCTAGCCATCATCGATCCACTTTTCATTTTCCATGTGTTTTGTCTTGTTTTTCCTCACACCTGGTTTCAATTCCCTCAATCATTTGTTGTGTATTTAACTCTCTGTTCCCCCCATGTCTTTGTGTTGGATTGTTTATTGTAAGTGCTTGTGTACGTGTTGATTGGTGCACGACGGGTTTTGTACCCAAATGTCTTGTTATTTTTATTTTGTGGATTTTGCTATTAAACTGCTCCGGCTATTACTAAGATCTGCTCT
>NC_060184.1:61262947-61475447 GCF_021184085.1 Oncorhynchus gorbuscha
GAAAAAGGCTCTGGTAGCGCTGGACTGAGGAGCTCTGGTGCCTCTGGAATGAGGGGCTCTGGCGCCTCTGGAATGAGGGGCGGTAGCTCTGACAGCGCCGGACAGGCGGGAGACTCTGGCTGCGCTGGAGAGGAGGAAGGCTCCGGCAGCGCTGGACAGGCGGGACGCACTGTAGGCCTGATGCGTGGTGCTGGCACTGGTATGCCGTGCATACTATGCCAAACCAACAGCTTTCTTTCTACTCTGTCCAATACATCCTCCACACTCTCAGACTCACCACTCTGCTTCGCCGACAGCTCCAATTCCATCCATGGCTCTGCCCAGGGTCCTTTTCCGTCAAGGATCTCCTCCCAATTCCATTTATCCAAATAGTACAGCATCTCCCACTGCTGCTGCTGCTGCTGCTCCTGTTGCTGCTGCCTATGTTCCTTCTCCTGCTGCTGCTTTTGCCGTTGCCCGTTACCACGCCGCTTGGTCCTTGTTTGGTGGGTGATTCTGTCAGGGTTTCAGCGCACGTTCATCCACTCCATAATAATTCCAGCATCCAAACAGTGCACTGTGCACCCATCATTTAAAGAAAGGAAAGAGATATCTGTTACAAAAAACCAACAAGTGACATTCTGCAAGTGCCATTACGGCTATGTTTGTGTAGCCTGAAGTAATTGATGCATGTTGCTGACAAGCAGTGGTGGAAAAAGTACTCAATTGTCATACTTGTGTTAAGTTACCATAATATAAATTACTCAAGTAAAAGTAAAAGTCACCAAGTAAAATACTATTTTAAATATACTGTTTAAATATAAGAGTTTAAATATACTTAAGTGTCAAAAGTAAATGGAATTGCTAAAATATACTTAAGTATCAAAACATTTCAAATTCCTTTTTTGATATATATATATATATATATATATATTCGGATAGCCAGGGGAACACTCCATATGATTAGTAAAGTACAGATACCGCAAAAAAAACTGCTTAAGTAGTAATTTAAGGTATTTTTACACCACTGCTGACAAATTCACCTTTTTTGTAAAAGGATAAGTCTGGACACCTGAAAAGAGACTGAAATACTGTAACGATATACGCTGAGAGTCGGGAAGCAAGTTCAGGGAGGGAATACATTTGAGAAATAAACTAACATGAACAAAGCAAGAAACAAGAAACACAAACAACACACTGACATGAAACGAAGTTAATTACACCTGAGGAAAGAACCAGGGGGAATGACAAACATAGGGAGGTAATCAAGGAGGTGCTGGTGCATGTGACGATGGTGACAGGCGTGCACAATAACCAGCAGCATTGTGACCTAGAGGCCAGAGAGGGAGCACACATGACAGTACCCCATTCCTGATGAGGAGGGGGGTACTGTCTCCAGCCGCAGGACGCCAACCAACCAAAATGACGATCCTGGGGATCAGGAGAGGACTGGTCGCCTCCACTGAGGCGTGGAAACCTGACGAACCAGCTGAGGCGTGAGAGTCCGGCAAACCGGCTGAGGCGTGAGAGTCCGACGAGCTGGTTGAGGCGTGAGAGCCCAACGAGCCGGCTGAAGAGTGAGAGCCTGAGGAGCCGGCTGAGGACTCCCTGGTGGCTCTAGTACTGACACCCGGACCCGAAATCCCTTCCAACACACACAAAACAACTCCCTGATGCTTCCCTAGGTGAGGTGTTATTCTGTAACGATATAGGCCGAGAGTCGGGAAGCAAGTTCAGGAAGTGGATACATTTAATAAATAAACGAACATGAACAAAACAAGAAACACGAACAACGCACTGACATGAAACAGAGTCAATAACACCTGAGGAAGGAACAAAAGGGAGTGACAAATTATAGGGAAGGTAAAGAGGTGATGGAGTCCAGGTGAGTGTCAGGTAAATAGCCCACCCATTTTTACCTACCTCATCCCATACTGTTTTTATTTATTTACTTTTCTGCTCTTTTGCACACCAATATCTCTACCTGCACATCTGATCATTTATCACTCCAGTGTTAATCTGCAAAATTGTAATTATTCGCCTACCTCCTCATTCCTTTTGCACAGAATGTATATAGACTCTCTTTTTTTCTACTGTGTTATTGACTTGTTAATTGTTTACTCCAATTCTCCCTGTGTTGTTTGTTCACACTGCTATGCTTTATCTTGGCCAGGTCGCAGTTGCAAATGAGAACTTGTTCTCAACTAGCCTACCTGGTTAAATAAAGGTGAAATAAAATAATAATGCTGGTACGCGTGACAATGGTGACGGGTGTACATAATCAGCAGCCTGGTGACCTAGAGGCCGGAGAGGGAGCATATGTGACAAATACGGGACACAAATCCAGCTGTGTCTGTCCTGAGCTCATCGGCGCGGGAAGCAGTGTTGCAAGTTTGCTAGCGGGCTGGACAAAGTTTATAATGTGAGGTGTTTGTTTAATTTGGAAGCTTTTATTTTCATATTTACCACTGTAGCACTGCAAAATAGCATTTTAAACAAATATGAGAATCGTTAAATTAGAGACCCCCCCCAAGTTTGCCTTTTGTTGCATGTAGGGGAGCTCCCCCCCCCCCCCTGTAATTCACACACTGATATGCTATCATGTCCCGCTATCATAGCTATCATAAGCAACCCAATATTTTGGTACAAGACTGGTTTCAGTAGTTATGAATCACCTGTGATTAAATATTGGCATAACACATTTTGGCTGTATACTTTCTATAGGTTTAAGTGCAATGGATGTTCAAATAGACAAAGGATCAAACTCAGCACATTATCATAACAGAACGTACTCTTAATGGGTACTATGGATCCTTTCCAACATCTCCATTCCCGTACGTATATAGATTTAAATGCTTCTCCTATGGCTGACATTCATTCATTGATTCTACTAGTATCAATGATTTACAGACTTGTTAAATCAATGACTGCACACTCAGACCGAGAGAGACGTCAAGATTATTTATGCATTGAAATGATGGTTTATATTATATCTCAAGCCCTGTATCACTAGGTAGGTTTCCGTTGCTTTTGTCAAATAAACCTGGGACCAAAAAATAACATTGCAACATGTGTAATGGAAACGGCAGCTATAGGAGAATTGTCCGAAAGATCGACAACATTTTTATCTGTTCAACAACGTGGATTTTTATTTTGTCTAACATTCTTAATTGTGAGAAATGATGATGGAAACAGTGTTTTTCGGATGAATAAATTATGATTATCGAATCATTTTGAAGGTACACTGGGCACATGATGTCATCACGTAACTATAAAACTCCACTCCACATGAATTCAAATCAAAGCAGAGTTTTTTTTGTCACGTGCGCCAAATACAATACAGTGAAATATTTACTTACAGGCTCTAACCAATAGTGCAAAAAAGGTATTAGGTGAACAATAGGTAGGTAAATAAATAAAACAACAGTAAAAAGACAGGCTATATACAGTAGCGAGCCTATAAAAGTAGCGAGGCTATATAAAGACACCGGTTAGTCAGGCTAATTGAGGTAGTATGTACATGTAGATATGGTTTAAGTGACTATGCATATATGATGAGGGAAGGAGGTTGTTGGCCAAGATCTCGCGATACATGGCCCGATCCATCCTCCCCTCAATAGGGTGCAGTCGTCTTGTCCCCTTTGCAGAAAAGCATCCCCAAAGAATGATGTTTCCACCTCCATGCTTCACAGTTAGGATGGCGTTCTTGGGGTTGTACTCATCCTTCTTCTTCCTCCAAACACGGTGAGTGGAGTTTAGACCAAAAAGCTCAATTTTTGTCTAATCAGACCACATGACCTTCTCCCATTCCGCCTCTGGATCAGCCAGATGGTCATTGGGAATCTTCAGACAGGCCTGGACATGCGCTGGCTTGAGCAGGGGGACCTTGCGTGCGCTACAGGATTTTAATCCATGACGGCGTAGTGTGTTACTAATGGTTTTCTTTGCGACTGTCCCAGCTCTCTTCGGGTCATTGACCAGGTCCTGCCGTGTAGTTCTGGGCTGATCCCTCACCTTCCTCATGATCATTGATGCCCCACGAGGTGAGATCTTGCATGGAGCCCCAGACCGAGGGTGATTGACCGTCATCTTGAACTTCTTACATTTTCGAATAATTGCGCCAAGAGTTGTTGCCTTCTCACCAAGCTGCTTGCCTACTGTCCTGTAGCCCATCCCAGCCTTGTGCAGGTTTACAATTTTATCCCTGATGTCCTTACACCCTCTCAGCCTCAAAGGTGCAGGGTTACGTAACCGGGTTGAAGCCGCCAAGTGATGGCTATTTAAAAGTCTGATGGCCTTGAGATAAAAGCTGTTTTTTAGTCTCTCGGTCCCAACTTTGATGCACCTGTACTGACCTCACGGGGTGAATGGGCAATGGCTCGGGTGGTTGTTGTCCTTGATGATCTTTTTGGCCTTTCTGACATTGAGTGTTGTAGGTATCCTGGAGGGCAGGTAGTGATGCATTGGGCAGACCACACCACCCTCTGGAGAGCCCTGTGGTTGTGGGTGGTACAGTTGCCATAAAATGTGGTGATAGAGCACAAAAAGGATGCTCTCAATTGTGCATTTGTAAAAGTTTGTGGGGGTTTTAGGTGCCAAGCCAAATTTCTTCAGCCTCCTGAGGTTGCAAAGGAGCTGTTGCGTCTTCTGCACCACACTGTCTGTGTGGGTGGACCATTTCAGATCGCCGAGGAACTTGAAGCTTTCCACCTGATCTTCTACAGCTTCGTCAATGTGGATAGGAGAGTGCTCCCTCTGCTGTTTCCTGATGTCCACGATCATTTTGTTGACATTGAGTGAGAGGTTATTTTCCTGGCACCACACTCCCAGTGCCCTCACCTCCTCTCTGTATGCTGTCTCCTCATTGTTGGTAATCAGGCCTACTACTGTTGTGTCATCTGCAAACTTGATGATTGAGTTGGAGGTGTGCGTGGCCATGCAGTCATGGGTGAACAAGGAGTACAAGAGGGGGCTGAGCACGCACCCTTGTGAGGCCCCTGTATTGAGGATCAGCCAAATGTAGTTGTTGTTTCCTACCTTCACCACCTGGGGGCGTTCCATTAAGAGGTCCAGGATCCAGTTGTGTAGGGCAGGGTTCAGACCCAGGTCCCCAAGCTTATTGATGAGCTTGGAGGGCACTATGGTGTTGAATGCTGAGCTAGAGTCAATGAACAGCATTCTTACATAGTATGTATTCCTCTTGTCCAGATGGGATGGGGCAGTGTACAGTGTGATGGCGATTCCATTGTCCGTGGATCTATTGGGGCGGTAAGCAAATTGATGTGGGTCTAGGGTGTCATGTAAGGCAGAGGTGATATGATCCTTAACTAGCCTCTCAAAGCACTTCATGAGGACAGAAGTGAGTGCAACGGGATGCGAGGCAATATGTTCAGTTACCTTGCTTTATTAGGTACAGGAACAATGTTGTACGTCTTGCAGCGAGTGGGGAGAGCAGACTGGGATAGGGAGACATTGAATATGTCTGCAAACACTCCAACCAGCTAGTTTTCTCATGCTCTGAGGACGCAGCTACGGACGTCGTCTGGGCCGGCAGCATTGCGAGGATTAACACACTTAAACGTCTTATTCATGGCGGCCACGGAGAAGGAAAGCCCACAGTCCTTGGATGCGGGCTGTGTCGTTGGCACTTTGTTATCATCAAAGCAGGCCAAGAAGGTGTTTAGCTTGTCTGGAAGCAAGACGTCATTGCAAGACGTCTCGCGTCTGTGCCACTGAATTGCGACTCAAATGTGTCGCTATACTTACGTTTTGCCTGCTTGATTGCCTTACAGAGGGAAAAACTACACCATGTTCCCAGTCACCTTGGCATGGCTAAATGAGTTGGTTCGCTCTTTCAGTTTTGCGCGAATGCTGCATCTATCCACAGTTTCTAGTTAGAGTAGGCTTTAATAGTCACAGAGGGTATAACATCTCCTATACACTTTCTGATGAATTCAGTTACCATATCCATGTATTCATCGATGTAATTCTCAGAGGCTACATGTAACATATCACAGTCCGTGTAATCAAAACAATCCTTAAGCTTGGATTCTGATTGGTCAGACCAGCATTGAATTTCTGTTAGCATGGGTACTTCCTGTTTGAGTTTCTGCCTATTGGAAGGGGGGAGCAAAATGAATTGTGATCAGATTTGCTGAAGGGAGGGTCTTGTAGGCATCCCGGAAGTTGAAGTAGCAGTGATCGAGTGTTTTAGCAGCGTGAGTACTACAGTCAATGTGTTGATAGAACTTGGTAGCGTTTTCCTCAAATTTGCTTATTTAAAATCCTCAGCTACAATAAATGCGGCCTCAGGATGTGTGGTTTCCAGTTTGCATCCAGTTTCCAGTGAAGTTCTGTGAGGGATGTTGTGATATTGGCTTGAGGGGAATATACACGGCTGCGACTACTGTATAACCGAAGACAATTCTCTTGGGCGGTAATACGGTCAGCATTTGATTGTAAGGTATTCTAGATCGGGTGAACAAAAGGACTTGTGTCTGTATATTATCACAATCACTGTCTTTGAGATATACTGAGAACCCAGCTGGCTGTATGGACAAAGACAGTATTTCCCGAGAGAGCCATGTTTCCGTGAAACAGAGTATGTTACAATCCCTGATGTCTCTCTGGAAAGTAAAGACATACATTGATTTTGAAGATACTTGGGTTAGGTAAAAGCCAAAGTTAGGCAATAGCACAATAAAGTGAAAGAGTTTTTTGGGAAAGAACAACACAACAGTGACATCATTTGAGACATTACAGACATGAAGCCTATGTTTTATTAGATTTTTGTAAACTGCATCTGAGAAAATTACAATTTAATTTAATTTGATACAATTATCTGTGAGTTTCAGATACACTTATGTCAAATATACTATATGTTAAATCAAAAAATAAAATGTATACACTACCGTTCAAAAGTTTGGGGTCACTTAGAAATGTCCTTGTTTTTTAAAGAAAAGCACGTTTTGCATATTAAAATCATTTCAAATTAATCAGAAATACAGTGTAGACATTGTTAATGTTGTAAATGACTATTGCAGCTGGAAATGGCAGATTTGCTTTATGGAATATCTACATTGGAGTACAGAGGCCCATTATCAGCAACCATCACTCTTGTGTTTCAATGGCACGTTGTGTTAGCTAATCCAAGTTTATCATTTAAAAATGCTAATTGATCATTAGAAAACCCTTTTGCAATTATGTTAGCACAGCTGGAAACTGTTGTGCTAATTAAAGAAGCAATAAAACAGGCCTTCTTTAGACTAGTTGAGTATCTGGAACATCAGCATTTGTGGGTTCGATTACAGGCTCAACATGGCCAGAAACTAATAACTTTCTTCTGAAACGCGTCAGTCTATTCTTGCTCTGAGAAATGATGGCTACTCCATGTGAGAAATTTCCAAGAAACTGAAGATCTCGTACAATGCTGTGTACTACTCCCTTCACAGAACAGAGCAAACTGGCTCTAACCAGAATAGAAAGAGGAGTGGGAGGCCCTGGTGCACAGCTGGGCAAGAGAACAAGTACCTTAGAGTCTAGTTTGAGAAACAGACGCCTCACAAGTCCTCAACTGGCGGATTCATTAAATAGTACCTACAAAACACAAGTCTCAATGTCAGCAGTGATGGGATGCTGGCCTTCTAGGCAGAGTTCCTCTGTCCAGTGTCTGTGTTCTTTTGCCCATCTTAATCTTTTCTTTTTATTGGCCAGTCTGAGATATGGCTTTTTCTTTGCAACTCTGCCTAGAAGGTAAGCATCCCGGAGTCGCATCTTCACTGTTGACTTTGAGACTGGTGTTTTGAGGGTACTATTTAATTAACTGTTACTAACCATTGTAAACCTTTTATGGTGGTTACAAGAGACTGGCCATGACCTGACCGCATCTACCTTCTTGACATCCATCTTCACTCCTTCCGGGCTGATTTGGTAGCCTGGGAAGGAAACAGCCTCCTGAAACTGACACTTCTCATCCTTGACAAGTGGGTGGTTAGCCAGGAGGCGTTCCAGGACTACTCAGACGTGAACAATGTGATCCTCCAAGGTAGCCGAGTAGACCAGGATGTCATCGATATACACGGCCAACTGGCATCCGATCTTGTCCCAGAACACCACACTGATGAATGTCTGGAACACTGACGGAACACTGGCTAAGCCAAATGGCTTCACCAAGTACCCGTAGTGACCAGACATCGTGCTAAAAGCCGTCTTCCATTCATCGCCCTCCCGGAACTGAACCCCGTGGAGCTGTTCGCTGGATGGAGGCACCAACGGGAGAGGGTAACGGTACTTGGTGGTGATTTCATTGAATCCTTTGTAATAAATACATGGGCGTAACCCTCCATCCTTCTTGTCCACAAAGAAGAAACCAGCCGACGCAGGATAAGTGGATGTGCGGATGATACCTTGTTGGAGCGCTTCATGGATGTACTCCTCAACCCCACCAACAAGCTCAATGACATTATTATAACATTTATTTAAAAATCCGTTGAATGGTTTGAGCAGAGCTGGGGTCTTGTTGTTCCAGTGCTCTGGTTTTATTGATAACGACCTATGGGGTCAGCTGAAGAACACTTTAGGAAACTTATTTCAAGAGTGGTGGGACATTCTGTTGACTATCAACCTACGACTGCTTCTTGCCGTATGCTCTGCACCATATTGTTACGTTTTATTGATAACGACCTATGGGGTCAGCTGAAGAACACTTTAGGAAACTTATTTCAAGAGTGTCGTGGGACATTCTGTTGACTATCAACCTACCATGATGCACTAGTTGCCCTGGATAAGAGCATCTGCAAAATTATTCAAATGTAAATGTAATGCTTTTTTTCTCATTACCTTACCAACCCCTGTTTGTTACTTCACCAGCCACTATCAAATACAGGAGTTTACAATATAATTTTGTTTGGTGTTGAACATTGCTGAAGTGTTGCAAATCAAATCAAATTTTATTTGTCACATGTGCCGAATACAACACCTTGAAATGCTTACTTACAAGCACTTAATAATTGTTCAGCAGTCATGGCTTGGGGTAGAAGCTGTTAAGCAGCCTTTTGGTCATAGACTTGCCGTGTGGTAGCAGAGACAGATACTTTGACAACTTTTGGGGCCTTCCTCTGACATCGCCTAGTATATACAGTTGAAGTTGGAAGTTTACATACACTTGTGTTGGAGTCATTAAAACTAGTTTTTCAGCCAGTCCACAAATTTATTGTTAACAAACTACAAGTCACTTAGGACATCTACTTTGTGGATGACACAAGTCATTTTTCCAACAATTGTGTACAGACAGATTATTTCACTTATAATTCACTGTATCACAATTCCAGTCGGTCAGAAGTTTACATAGAATAAATTGACCGTGCCTTGTGATAGGCCCATTTACATAATTTGAGTCAATTGGAGGTGTACCTGTGGATGTATTTCCAGTCGTACCGTCAAACTCATTGCCTCTTTGCTTGACATCATGGGAAAGTCAAAATAAATCAGCCAAAAAGTCTTGTCCATCCTTGGGAGCAATTTCCAAACGCCTGAAGGTGCCACGTTCATCTGTACAAATAATAGTATGCAAGTATAAACACCATGGGACCACGCAGCCATCATACCGCTCAGGAAGGAGAAATGTTCTGTCTCCTAGAGATGAACATACTTTGGTGCGAAAAGTGCAAATCAATCCCAGAACAACAGCAAAGGACCTTGTGAAGATGCTGGAGGAAACAAGTACAAAATTATCTATATCCACAGTAAAACTAGTCCTATATCGATATAAACTGAAAGGAAGAAGCCACTGCTCCAAAACTGCCATAAAAAAAGCCAGACTACAGTTTGCAACTGCACATGGGGAAAAATATTGTACTTTTGGAGAAATGTCCTCTGGTCTGATGAAACAAATATAGAACTGTTTGGCCATAATGACCATCGTTATGTTTGGAGGAAAAAGGGGGACGCTTGCAAACTGAAGAACACCATCCCAGTCGTGAAGCACGGGGGTGGCAGCATCATGTTGAAGGGTTGCTTTGCTGCAGGAGGGACTGGTGCACTTCACAAAATAGATGGCATCATGAGGTAGGAAAACTATGTGGATATATTGAAGCAACATCTCAAGACATCAGTCAGGAAGTTAAAGTTTGGTCGCACATGGGTCTTCCAAATGGACAATGACCCCAAGCATACTTCCAAAGTTGTGGCAAAATGGCTTAAGGACAACAAAGTCAAGGTATTGGAGTGGCCATCACAAAGCACTGACCTCAATCTTATAGAAAATATGTGGGCAGAACTGAAAAAGTGTGTGCGAGCAAACCTGACTCAGTTACACCAGCTCTGTCAGGAGGAATGGCCCAAAATTCACCCAACTTATTGTGGGAAGCTTGTGGGAGGCTACCTGAAATGTTTGACCCAAGTTAAACAATTTAAAGGCAATGCGACCAAATACTAATTCAGTGTATGTAAACTTCTGACCCATTATGAATGTGATGAAAGAAATAACAGCTGAAATAAATCATTCTCTCTACTATTATTCTGACATTTCACATTCTTAAAATAAAGTGATGATCCTAACTGACCTAAGAGAGGGAATTTTTACTAGGATTAAATGTCAGGAATTGTGAAAAACTGAGTTTAAATGTATTTGGCTAAGGTTTATGTAAACATCCGACTTCAACTGTAGGTCCTGGATGTCAGGAAGCTTGACCCCAGTGAAGTGTCTGGGCTGTACGCATTACCCTCTGTAGCGCCTTATGGTCAGATGCCGAGCAGTTGCCATACCAGGTGATGTAACCAGTCAGGATACTCTCGATGGTGCAGATGTAGAACATTTTGAGGATCTGGTGACCCATGCCAAATCTTTTCAGTCTCCTGAGGGGGAAAAGGTATTGTCGTGGCATCTTCCACCTCTGTCTTGGTGTGTTTGGACCATGATAGTTAGTTGGAGATGTGGACACCAAGGAACTTGAAACTCTCAACCCGCTCCATTTCAGCTTTGTCTATGTTAATGGTGGCCTGTTCTGCCCTCCTTTTCCTTTTCCTGCAGCAGTGGAGTTTATAAGAAGTTAGATAAATATAAGGGAAGTGTGTGAAGGAAGTCTCAGGCGGGCAAATCAACTCCCACTTCTGCCTGGGTCGTCACCTAGAAGGTCTCTGTCAGCCCTCCTGTCTGGGATGGAGATATGCGTTGGAGGGATGATATGAAGAGATGAGAGGTGTTCAGAGGGATGGCTTGAGGCGTAAGGGTCTCTCCTGGCTCCTGGCTTTCACACAACAATTCCAGCTGCTTCCAAGGATACACTCTTTGTGGTTCAAAGCATTTACAAATGTGAAATAAGTCGACTTCCCACCACGGCACTGCTACATAATATGACAGTGTGTAAATGGAGGCACACATGGGACTGCGTGGGTTGTAGGAAGAGGACTTAATAACGTCCATAAAGTCAAAAGCACATATTGAATAAAAGTTGATATCATTAGTATTTTTGTGATATCCTCACGGTATTCTCACGGCACAGGAACAATTAGTTTTTTTTCTTACCCCAGGAACCTTAAGATAACAGTGTGAAATAGAGAGTAATTACATTAGCTTATCAAATACAATGCATTCATGTAAAACTGTACTTTGCTTGGCTATCAACACAGCTTTAACGAGTGTTTGTTTCTGTGGTGGACATGCAGCAAAACCACAGATGTAACACACATTTGACATATTTCTGTCAGTTTTAATGTCAATTTAATCAAATGTAAATCGTTGTACAATCAAAAGCAGGCCCAGATTACATTAGTCCATTAGTGCCTGTACCGTGTGAACATTCATGGCACTATCATCTATACTGATGGATGACTGTGCTCAACTTTATGACAGAGCAATAACAACAAAACACACACACACACACACACACACACACACACACACACACACACACACACACACACACACACACACACACACACACACACACACACACACACACACACACACACACACACACACACACACACACACACACACACACACACAAATAAAGACAAGGGAAAGAAGAAAAAGATAAAAGAGCTCTGAAGTGAACTTTTAAATAGTAATACTTTTTTGGTTTAAAGTTAACTTGTATTGTGGCAACTTCCCCTTTCATCAATGTCACAATTTCTTTCACATTTCCACTTTTCGTGTTCAAGAAGTACAGCATTCATTCCTCTATCGCCCCGGCCACACATCTTACCTAAAACAAAATAAATTCATGTCCAGCTGTTTTGTTTTGAAACGCAATTCAAGCCACTGTCAACAACCTATAAACACCTCTTTTGCCCTGGTGGAGCAGTAGTAATTACACTCACTTTGACAGGGGTTTTAATCACAGTCCTGGCCAATCAGACAGATCATTCATCTGCCAATTCAAAGTCATAATTCTCTCATCTGTCACCGGACAGACTGGCCCAAACCTGAACCAGACCACAGCTATCTATGTTGACCAGGATATATGATAGAAACTGGAGAACAGCTATGGCCAAAACGAATATGACTATTGCTTCAGGAGGACATGTTTGTTGAGGGATGTCACATTTATCTTTAAAAAATGTAATGTCCAGTCCAGGTGAGGAAATAAAATAAAAATAGCTCATATTGTACTTGATACACTGTTTTTCCTAAATGGGACTCAAGGGTGCTATGATCCTCCTTTTGTACAAATAAGTTGCTTCAGGGTTGGAAGTTCAAAGGTTACCAAAGCCATGTATTGTTGTTATTAGAATTCATTGTATGGATTGTTGTTGTTTATAAATCATATAATTACAACGCAACATTCAATGACATTCAAGTCGTGTGTAATGATAACTGTAGACATTGTTTGTTTTAAAATATGAATCAAATGAAAACGACTCTTGTGACATCTTAAAGATCAACCCCTATGCCTACATACAGAGGTGCCATCAAATGTCAATGCATGAAGTACACATTAAAGTACAATATGCAATACATTATGATCTCACTGAAGGAATCTCATCTCCTTGGGGAGCATTGAAGGCCACCTATTCTAATATTGTACATTTCATGAAGTTGTTTTTTCTTGTCTAAGACCATGATGAATATTTATGATGGAAGTATTAATGGCATGCCAAGTTTCTCAAGGCTGTAGGTATGCTAAACAAAATAAAAATGTCATCTTGATCTACCATTAAAAGTCATAAACCGGGCCTCCCGAATGGCACATCGGTCTAAGGCACTGCATCATAGTGCTTGAAGCGTCCCTACAGACCCAGGTTCGATCCCAGGCTGTATCCCAACCGTCCGTGATTGGGAGTTCCATAGGGTGGTGCACAATTGGCATCATCAGGGTTAGGGGAGGGTTTAGCTGGGGAGGCTTTCACCCGGCGCCTGCAGGCTGACTCAGTTGAACGGTGTTTCCTCTGACACATTGGTGCAGCTGGCTTCTAGGTTAAGTGGGTGGGTGTTATTAAGAAGTGAGGTTTGACAGGTCATGTTTCGGAGGACATGACTCGACATTCGCCTTCTGAGCCCGTTGTTGGAGTTGCAGCAATGCGACAAGATTGAAATTTGGGAGAAAAACATAAATATGAAGAAAGAATATATATAATATAAAGTAATTATACAACACTAAATGTTATAAACCAATATCTAACCAATAACCAAGACAAGGAACCGGCCTCGACTGTTAATAAAGAACACTGAAATCAAGTCAGCTTTAGACAGTAAAAGTTGCAATATCCCCAAAGTAGCTTCACTTATATCACTCTCCTAACCACATCTGTATAGTTAGTAGCTGTGGTGCACTGTAGCAGCAAGATGAGGATAGTCAACCTGAGGATAGTCAGCATGATTACCTAACAGTGAACCAAGGGTCCAGGATAATGGTGGAAGGTTGGGTTTAATATTGACTTTAGTAGGCTATTATCCACCTGGATATGTGGCTCCCTGATTTGCCCTCTATCATTGAGAGGAAAGGAGAGGAATAAAAAATGTATTTTAAATTCTCAGACTACTCCATTTTCCTCTAGGTCTGACTGGACATGTAATATTGATGGAAAGCCTTCAGGTGTGAATAAGAACCCACACATTTTGGAAGCTATTTTGAAGATTTCCAGTTGTTTCCGCCGGCCGCCTTCCCCCTACTAGTTGTACTGCTTCGTTGCGAGTCTCGACCCAGTCAAGAAACGTTCAACCTTCCACCCGAGGGAAAACAGATCTCCTAGGTGAGCAGCTCAGGTTAAAGAAGGAGAAATCTTACTGGGGTGACATACACATAGGAAGGGAGTAAAGTCTACTGTTTGAGTGAGTTCTTGGGTTCTTCTGTCCAATTAATGCACTTATAAAATGTATGATATGACTGTATCTGTGTATGCCAGTGGTGAAGTTTTGTCTGTACTGTAAGAGAAAAAGCAAGTTGACTGAAATATGTATGGAAATATGTGTGAAAATACAGTCAATAACACAACATCCAAACTGTTAATGATGCTGTGTGTTCGTGCACTCAAAAAAATGATGGGTTTGTTTGGTTGACCCAACTGCTGGGTTGCACGCATTGGGTCAGTTAGTTTGGCCGTTTTCTTTAAAAATGGTTGGGTTATTAATGCTGGGTGCTTCGTGGTTACAAAAAGATGGTTACATGTTTGATTGTAGCATCATGCAATAAACACTGGATGTAATTGCATTATGATTGCACAACGGAATAAATCATCTTTCTTCACATGCACTTACTGTACTCGGGAGAGTTATTGGCGAGCACTAAACACACACAACCTCTTCACCATAGTGAGGAGACCAGAGCATGTGCACAAAGTCCACACAGACTAACCCCCTGCCGTTTGACAGCAGGGTATTTTCAGTGTTGATGGAGCTATTGATCATGCACACATTGAAATGATGTCCGCAGCAGTAAATGCCAAAGGCGGAGAGGTACATTAATCAGGAAATCAATTGCCCTGTCGATATGCTGCTGGGGTCTGACAATGGATTGCAGTCTGGAGACTCAGTGGGGTTAGTGGACCAGAAAAGCCTCCCCTCGCCACCGCTGCTGGAAGTCATGGACCGGTCCCTAAGACGGTCTCTCTCTCTCTCTCTCTCTCTCTCTCTCTCTCTCTCTCTCTCTCTCTCTCTCTCTCTCTCTCTCTCTCTCTCTCTCTCTCTCTCTCTCTCTCTCTCTCTCTCTCAGACGGACTGACTTACACAACCGCCAGGCATGACTTCATCATTTAGTAAATCATTTTAGGGACTACTCCTTGTTACATGGTTCTGTCTCATGGCAGGTTGGGTGTGACTAGGTCATGAGTCATGACCTGGTAGAATACAAGTAAGTAGGGTGCCAGCGCTACTCAAGGGGCTGTCTGGACAATGGAGGGGGAATTATGGCATCAACACAAAGGAGATGTGATGAACGAAGAATCGACCATCAGCGTAGATTAACTGAGAAATACTCATTCAAGGAAAGGAAGGAACATCAAAAAAAGAAAACCTTGTTTCTTGACATTCGTGTATTTTTTGTGAGTAATAGAACTTCTGTTGTTAGTGTTTTTTTAGCTGTTGGCAGGTGATTTAATGGGTTGCTAAAATAGACGAAAGTGCATCGGCTCCGCATGCCCAAAACGTATGCAATACACCAATAACACGGTGACTGTGGAGCTGCTGACCAAAATATCCTTCCAATTTGGCCCATAAATCATTAAACATGCCTTATTAATCAACCATCTCACAATGCTAAACCATCTCAGTTGACATTTAGTTTCCTCAGACAAACTGCTGTACTGCTATCCCACAACATTGGTACATGACAATTGAAGGGCATACTCCAATTTGCTGACAAAGTGGAAAAAAATATAAATGAACAAATTCTCTGAACGCTAAAATTATAACCAAAGAGTTCATTACTACATTTGAGGTTATACATAGGACAAACTAGAAAGTAATGTTGAAGGGAAGGTGTGAAATGTTGGTAATCAATTTTTCACATTACCCAGAGTCAGATGAACCCATGTAGCTCCCTGCAGTTTGAAGGAAGTTAAAGGAAATATCCCACTTTCCATTTAAACAGTGTTCTGACAAAATAGGTTTCTGTCACCTTTGGAAAGAGCCATCAAGAGATAGCTGATCATTTAAAGATGGAGTGTCATCGTGTGTGGCTGTTACAGCCACCTATCATTCAGATATACAAGCATCCAGGGACATTTAAATACCCCTCTGAAACATATATAGAATAATGATGAGGGAAATGACACAGCCCGGCTCTGCTGCAAATCGCTGAGTGAAGTTGTCTTTCATCTGCTGTGGGCAAGCAACATGACTCATTAGTATTTGATCTCCTCTCAGAATAACGTGGTGCTCCAGTCATCAAAGGCAGATCCTATTCATCTTGGAGTGCTGTAGCTGTGTTTTGAATTCAGGTGTTATTGTGTTGTTATTTTCTCAAGGGTCAAGGAAACATCAATGTAATGGATCCTCCAACAGGGCCCTCTCACATCTCTAATGAAATTCACAATGGCCAATTGGATCACAATCACCAAACTCCGTTTTGTGTGACAAACAGAGAGATGTACTGGAGAAGTACTGGCTTATTATCAGGGAGTCTAATCAGGTAGCTAGACCAAGTAGAAGGAGATAATTACATATCTAATGACACTTGAAGAAAATGTAGCAGGATATATTTGTGTGAGGTGATTGCGGCATACACAAAGGCATCTGTCCAATCATTGAAGTGGGAATATTGTAGGCCATGAGGTTGAACCTCTTCAATGCAGATTTAATATGACATTTTTCTGAGTTATGGCTTCAACTGCCTGTGTGGTATCAATATAGAAATATATTTTCAATGGGGACTAGACGCCTTGCTTGAAACCATTGCCTTCTTCCATTCATGCATTACATGAATAGTGGAGTGAACTCTCTGCTTACATTTGAAAGAGAAATTGACAGGCAATCTGACTTGAGGATTTCCCTGTCTTTGTTGATCTATCTTTTAGCGTGTTGGGCACATGGAGCGTTTACTTTTAACAGTTTTTTCTTTTCAATAAGTGAATTGAATTGCAAAGCCCTGGATATAATTTGACTTTAGACATAACCACTTTAGCCTTCACCTTTCAGCCATGCAGCGATGTTATAATGAAAGACGAGTCTGACAGTCAGGATTGGTAGAGAGTGGCACCTGCTCCGGTTGCCTCAAATTAGACATGCCAAAGGGGGGAAACTGTCAAATGGAAATGTGTCAGACATTTTCCAGGGCTAATACTATGGTTGGTAGGCTGGAGGGCTGGCTGGAGTTTCAGTCCACAGGTATTTCATGGAGCTGAGAGGGAAAAGAATGCGATGCTTTTTGTGTGAACGATCACACACATAAAACTGATGTCTGACGTCTTCAGCATCAGAAAGTTAACTGATTGCACCAAATCATTGGAGGTGGTTAGTTGAGGAGCTTCCTGGGGTGAACACCTGCTAAATTATCATGAGAACCATGTTATTTATGCTAATATATACCCTTTAGAAGGTTTTAATAAAATATGACGCCATCCAGACTGCCAATCATTACTAACACAATTACTGCAAGATCTTTTTCTATAATTTTCTACTTGAAACTTTTGGATCCCAAAGATTATGTTCCAAAAACTATAAGTGATTGACAGTATCAAGAGCCTCAAAAGTGTTTCAGGATATCAAAGTTTTGAGCTACATCAAAATAATTGACTTCCAGGGAACCTTGAGAAAGCGCGTGATCGATTAACTCACATATAAATTATTAACTGAAATGATTACTGAAATGAAAAGCAATGCTGATGCATGTCTGTCTCCTCAACTCATCAATAAGAAATGGATGCACCATGCCTGTCTCCACTGCAGCAGACAAGAATATCTCAATCTCTCACCCTGTTCTCTCACATAGTGTTCACACGTATTATCTTCTGGCGAGCTCAGTCTATCTCTTAAACCTTGACTTTTTGAGAAAAGGTACATCTCAGAGTAATTCATATTCCACCGGATACCCATGTGAGAGAAAATCATCCACATGATATATTAACTGTCTGTGTTAAGATGAAGAAAAAGTCAAGCAAAATATCATTGCAGGATGTCATTGCAATATTTACATTTTCTTAGATTGTATTGGAAGAGGCACATCAGTGTCATGCAGTACTGCTTCATTATCAGCACTGCTACAGTACACCTGAAAGTCTAGAAGTAGCACTGACAGTCATCTGAGTAAAAGAGACCCAAGGCTTGCGAGAAAAACAAGTCTCACAGCTTTATTGAAGAGAGAATGGATGCAGTAGGTCAACAAAGGATGGCTGTAGGTTTCATCAACAGGACGACTGGTTAAGGACAGATCCCTATCCTGTACTCTATGGGGAGGCTGCAGCACTGCAGCAGAGGATCGGGGTGGACAGACAGTGAATATTCTCCTCTTCCTGAAAAGCACATCATAACCCAACCCCTGATTGATAACCTGTTGTCCATGAGAGCACAGAGGAGAGAAAGCGAGATGTCTTTCAGTCGGCTAAGTTTTCCATTGCTCCTGCCTGGTGCCCAGCACCTTTCTCTAAGGGAGAATTAGTTAAAGGTAGGACCTACAGATTTAGGATCGTAGTCCTTTCCTGCAGTCAATGACCAAAAGCATCATCTTTGGCCTCATGGGTGGAATAATTCATATGTTTCATAATTCATAAATATTCAGTATTCTGCAATGTATATAAAGTGTAATATTGTGATGCAAACTCAAAATTGAATACATTTCAACATTTCAATACATTTCAACTCTATATCTGTGTCTTCTTTTTTAAGCACATAACCATGTGTGTGAGATCTATATTTTAGCTTCAAAGTAGATTTGTTTAAGACTCCCAAGAATCACTCTGTATGACCCTGATTTAGCCCACTGCAGTAAAAGGTTAATTTAAGACAGTTTGCTACAGCAGGAAAATAACCCTGCTGTCACGGCTGTTGAAGGATGAGGACCAAGGTGCAGCGTGGTGAGTGTATATTTTACTTTTATTAATGAAAATGATGCCGAACAAAACAATAAACACTACAAAAACAAACCGTGAAGCAAAAGGCTATAGTGCCCACAAACAAAGACAACTTCCCACAAAGACAGGTGGAAAAAAGGGCTACCTAAGTATGGTTCCCAATCAGAGACAACGATAGACAGCTGTCCCTGATTGAGAACCCTACCCGGCCAAAACATAGAAATACAAATAATAGAATATAGAATACCCACCCCAACTCACACCCTGATCAAACCAAAATAGAGATATAAACAGGATCTCTGAGGTCAGGGCGCGACAGTACCCCCCCCCCAAGGTGCGGACTCCAGACACAAAACCTAAACCTATAGGGGAGGGTCTGGGTGGGCATCTATCTGCGGTGGCGGCTCAGGTGCGGGACACAGACCCCGCTCCACCACTGGCTCACCCCACTTTGGTGGCACCTCTGGTGCGGGGACCCTCGTAGCGGGCTCCGGACTGGGGACCCTCGTCGTGGGGCCCCGGACTGGGCACCGTCGTTGCGGGCTCCGGACTGGACACCGTCACTTCGGGACCCGGACCGAAGAATGTCGCTGGGGGCTCCGGACTGGAGAATGTCGCAGGAGGCTCTGACTGAAGAATGTTGCTGGATGCTTCTTGCCATGGATCGTTTCTGGAGAACGTTGCTGGAGGCTTCTTGCCATGGATCGTTTCTGGAGGCTTCGGGGTCATCGGATCGCCATGGATCATCACTGGAGGCTGCGTGCCATGGATCATCACTGGAGGCTTCTTGCCATGGATCATCACTGGAGGCTTCGTGCCATGGATCATCACTGGAGGCTTTGTGCCATGGATCATCACTGGAGGCTTCTTGCCATGGATCATCACTGGAGGGAGGAGATGTATGGGCAGTCTGGTACGTTGCTGGAGAACGTTGCTGGAGGCTTCGTGCCATGGGTCACCGCTGGAGGCTTCGTACTATGGATCATCGCTGGAAGCTTCTTGCCATGGATCATCACTGGAGGGAGGAGACGTATGGGCAGTCTGGTACGTTGCTGGAGAACGTTGCTGGAGGCTTCTTGCCATGGATCACCGCTGGAGGCTTCGGGCCAATGATCGCCACTGGAGGCTTCGTGCCATGGGTTGCCGCTGGAGGCTTCGTACTATGGGTCATCGCTGGAAGCTTCTTGCCATGGATCATCACTGGAGGCTTTGTGCCATGGATCATCCCTGGAGGCTTCTTGCCATGGATCATCACTGGAGGCTTCGTGCCATGGATCACCACTGGAGGCTTCATGCCATGGATCATCACTGGAGGCTTCTTGCCATGGATCATCAATGGAGGGAGGAGACGTATGGGCAGTCTGGTACGTGGAGCTGCCACAGGGCTCACCAGGCTGGAGAGACATACAGGAGGCCCTTTCCTTGGCAGAGGCACCGGATACACTGGGCCGTGGAGGTGCACTGGAGGTCTCGAGCATAGAGCCTGCACACCCCGTCCTGGCTGGATGGTTATTTTCGCCCTGCAGATGCGGGCGCACTGGGCTGTGCAGACGCAGCTGAGACACAGTGCGCAGAGCCGGAGCAGGGTACCCCAAGCCATAGAGACGTACTGGCGGCCAGATGCGCTGAGCCGGCATCCTCCGACCTGGCTGGATGCCCACTCTAGCCCAGCCGATTCTGGGTGCCCATTCTAGCACCGGGCTGTGCACGCGCAATGGAGACACCGTGCGTCCACCGCATAACACGGTGCCTGACCAGTACGACGCTCGCCACGGTAAGCACGGGGAGTTGATTGAGGTCTCCAACCTGACTCAGCCACACTCCCTGTGTGCCCCCTTCCAAAAAAATGTGGGAGCTGCCTCTCGGGCTTCCTTGCTAGCCGAGTCCCTTTGTAACGCTGCTGCTTTGCTCTTGCAGCCTCTGATACTCCCCAGCCTGCCTCCAGGGTCCCTTACCGTCCGGGATCTACTCCCAAGTCTGTGAATCCTGGACACTCTGCTCCTCCTTCCCACGCTGCTTGTTCCAGTCTTGGTGGGATGTTCTGTCACGGCTGTTAAAGGATGAGGTCCAAGGTGCAGCGTGGTGAGCGTGCATTTTACTTTTATTAATCAAAATGACGACGAACAAAACAATAAACACTACAAAAACAAACCGTGAAGCTAACCTAGACAACTTCCCACAAAGACAGGTGGAAAAATGGGGTACCTAAGTATGGTTCTCAATCAGAGACAACGACAGACAGCTGTCCCTGATTGAGAACCCTACCCCGCCAAAACATAGAAATAATAGAATATAGAATACCCACCCCAACTCACACCTTGACCAAACCAAAATAGAGACATAAACAGGATCTCTAAGGTCGGGCGTGACACCTGCAGCAGCAGGAAATGTGAATTATTATGTGGATTATAATTAATGGACAGTTTTGTAGGGGTTGATACATTTATCGATAGGGCAGATAAAGTCTGAACTTGCGAAGTGAGAATTGCAAACTTTAGAAGCCTTTTTAAATCTCAAATACACTGGAAGTTTGCATTTCTTGCAACAAATATCTCAGCATTTCTTGCAACAAATTTCTCAGCAATAAATAAGTGATCAAATTAAGATCCTTACATCTGTATTGCAGGACTACTCTCTATTAGGCCTATATGCACTGTTCATCTGAGACAACCAGAAGCTATTTTCTCTCTACCTGTCCTGGACACAGTAAGAGCCCCAATTCTATATCAACCAGTTCTGTGTCTATTCATCGATGATCAAGTTAAACCATGAAACAAAATCAAGCATAGAAAGGAAGTACTACGTCTATATAAATAAATAGCTATTGTTTGAATGGGTTGTGCTGTTTGGTAAAAGCCTACGTAGTGGAGTTTATTCTTAGGACTCAAAAATAACTGAAAATAAACAACAATTGTTTGATGATGTTCTATTATGTGATAGACATAATTATAAAAGATTAATAAGCACCCATTTAATCATTGTTGTTTTATCAAATACTGTTTATGTGATTCTAAGTGGTTCTGTGTCACAGATGATCCAAGATGGCGTAGCAGTGAAGACGTTTTGTTCGTGTCTCGTGTACATTCGTATTTTTCATATTTTTTTGTATATATATTTCAACTTTATTTTCAATCTCTTTTCGATTTTTAATTATTTTTTCATTTTTGAAACTTTAGAACACATTCAAGACCCTCCAGAAGCTAACCAGCCAATTAGCTACAAGCTATTTAGTCATTGTTAGCCACTGCTAGCGGCTTTTACCTTCTGCACAGATACCAGCCCTGTTCTAAGCCTGGATAATACTCGCCAGTCTACCAATATCGGACTGTCTCGCCACAATAATGCCGGATTCCTGCCGTAATCCCTGGACCACTACTTCTGATCTTCACAGCTAGCTTGCAGCTTGCTAGCTCACAGCTAGCTTGCACTCACCGTTGCACCCAGTACCGAAGCTATCCCTGAGGCCCACCTCCCGGCCTACTCAGCTGTTCACCCGAACCCCACTCATACACGGCTAGAGCCCAATACTCCACCGGATCCTTGCTATAAACTCTGGACCTTGGCAACGGTTCACCGCTGCTACCGATTGGCTATAGTAGCTAACGCCACTGCCACGAAGCTAGCACCAATTAGCCGTGAGCCAGGCACATCTCCCGGCTAGCAAACTAAATTCTACAATACCTCTTTCGCCATCTGGCTTGGATTCTCTGTCGACACGGCCCCCCGCCGCACCACCACGACTGGTCTGCCGATGAATACTCGACCCGCTGTGCCTTCAACCGGCCTCCGTCGGAGGGCTACTAACTTTAAACGCTGTGTCGCCCGAGTGCTAGCGTAGTGGCGGCTCCCCTGTTCCATCTACTGCTGCCCGCTGGACACTATGATCACTTGGCTACATTGCTGATGCCTGCTGGACAATCAATTAATCACGGTACATTCTGTTTATTTGTGTTTTATCTGTCGGCCCCAGCCGCAAACTGAGGCTCTGTGTGTAGTTAATCCGACCGTCTCTGCTTAGTCATCGCCATTTTACCTGCTGTTGTTGTCTCACCTGTTGTTTTAGATAGCTCTCCCAATCAAGACCTGCGATTACTTTATGCCTTGCTGTATGTCTCTCTCAAATATCAATATGCCTTGTATACTGTTGTTCAGGTTAGTTAGCATTGTTTTAGTTTACAATGGAGCCCCTAGTTCCACTCTTCATACCTCTGATACCTCCTTTGTACCACCTCCCACACATGCGGTGACCTCACCCATTACAACCAGCATATCCAGAGATACAACCTCTCTTATCATCACCCAGTGCCTGGACTTACTTCCGCTGTACCCGCACCCCACCATACCCCTGTCTGCGCATTATGCCCTAAATATATTCTACAGAAATCTGCTCCTTTTATTCTTTGTCCCCAACGCTCTAGGCGACCAGTTTTGATAGCCTTTAGCCGCACCCTCATACTACTCCTCCTTTGTTCCGCGGGTCATGTGGAGGTAAACCCAGGCCCTGCTTGTCCCCAGGCACCCTCATTTGTTGACTTCTGTGATCGAAAAAGCCTTGGTTTCATGCATGTCAACATCAGAAGCCTCCTCCCTAAGTTTGTTTTACTCACTGCTTTAGCACACTCTGCCAACCCTGATGTCCTTGCTGTGTCTGAATCCTGGCTTAGGAAGGCCACCAAAAATTCTGAGATTTCCATACCCAACTATAACATTTTCTGTCAAGATAGAACTGCCAAAGGGGGCGGAGTTGCAGTCTACTGCAGAGATAGCCTGCAAAGTAATGTCATACTTTCCAGGTCCATAGCCAAACAGTTCGAACTACTAATTAAAATAATTACTCTCTCCAGAAATAAGTCTCTCACTGTGGCCACCCGCTACAGACACCCCTCAGCTCTCAGCTGTGCCCTGGACACCGTGGACAATCTAAGCTAGATGCCCTCAATCTCACACAAATCATCAAGGAACCCACCAGGTACAACCCTAAATCTGTAAACAAGGGCACCCTCATAGATGTTATCCTGACCAACTGGCCCTCCAAATACACCTCCGCTGTCTTCAATCAGGATCTCAGCGATCACTGCCTCATTGCCTGTATCCGATACGGGCCCGCAGTCAAACGACCACCCCTCATCACAAAAACAGCACAAAACCATCCTGTGGTGGACTGCAATAGCATCGAATAGTACCCGCAATATGCAACTGTTCAGGGAAGTCAGAAACCAAAACATGCAGTCAGTCAGGAAAGCAATGGCCAGCTTTTTCAAGCAGAAATGTGCATCCTGTAGCTCTAACTCCAAAAAGTTCTGGGACACTGTAAAGTCCATGGAGAACAAGAGCACCTCCTCCTGTCAGGATTTGGCCAGGGTTGTTCCGGTTTTTGGTCACTAGATGCCCCCATTGTGCCTTTTGACCTTTTCTTTTCCCTTGATCCCCATTATTATTTGCACCTGTGCCTCGTTTCCCCTGATTGTATTTAAACCCTTTGTTTTACTCAGTTCTTTGCTCTGTGTTTGTATGTTAGCACCCAGCCCTAGTACTCTGTGAACTCTTGTTGATCCCGGTGGACTCTCTTGTGGAATTCTGTTTTTTGTTCTTGTTTGTTTGTTTTTAAGTATCTTTTGAGGTTTTTTGTGCTATACCTTCCACCTTGTGGATTTACCTTTTTGTCTTGGAGGATTACCTTTGTTCTTGTGGAATTCCTTTTGAGGTTGTGGAGTTACATGTTTTCCTGAAGAACTTAATTTTTTACTTCATTAAATACACCGTCTCAAGTACTGCTGTGTCTGCCTCATCTTCTGGGTTCTGCTGACTATTCGTGGCTCAGTTGGTTTAGTGACTGTTTCTCACTCCGGAGACCCGGGTTCATAACTGGGTCCTGACAGCTTCCAATACTCTACTCAGCAAACTGGATGCAGTTTATCACAATGCCATCCGTTTTGTTACTAAAGCACCTTATACCACCCACCACTGCGACCTGTATGCTCTAGTCGGCTGGTCCTCGCTACATATTCGTCGCCAGACCCACTGGCTCCAGGTCATCTACAAGTCCATGCTAGGTAAATCTCCACCTTATCTCAGTTCACAGGTCACGATGGCAACACCCACCCGTAGCACGTGATCCAGCAGGTGTATCTCACTGATCATCCCTAAAGACAACACCTCATTTGGCCGCCTTTCCTTCTAGTTCTCTGCTGCCTGTGACTGGAACGAATTGCAAAAATCACTGAAGTTGGAGACTTTTATCTTCCTCACCAACTTTAAACATCTGCTATCTGAGCAGCTAACCGATCGCTGCAGCTGTACATAGTCCATCGGTAAATAGCCCACCCATTTTACCTACCTCATCCCCATACTGTTTTAATTTATTTACTTTTCTGCTCTTTTGCACACCAGTATCTCTACCTGCACATGAGCATCACTCCAGTGTTAATCTGATAAATTGTAATTATTCGCCTACCTCCTCACGCCTTTTGCACACAATGTATATACTCTTTTTTTTCTTTTTTCTACTGTGTTATTGACTTGTTTATTGTTTACTCCATGTGTAACTCTGTGTTGTTGTCTGTTCACACAGCTATGCTTTATCTTGGCCAGGTCGCAGTTGTAAATGAGAACTTGTTCTCAACTAGCCTACCTGGTTAAATAAAGGTGAAAAAATAAGAAGAAAAAAAGAAACATTCACAGGTGAAAGACCCATTTGAAACCCCCATATTGTCTGCCAGGCTTCAGATCCCCCTAAGCTCTGATAGTGTTCCAGATTGTCAGCTGGCTCTGCTCTGCTCTGCTGTGGTTCACTACATCCCTGTGGCAAGGGCTATAGCTCCCGGTCCCGTCGACTCTGTCATTGCATAAACTGGATTAAGTCATCCACTCGGGCGTTGAGTAATGGCGCAAGGCCTAACAAGTGCTAATGCCCTCTAAATTCATCATGTGTGTCAGGCTTTACCCTGGGTCCAAGGTCACAGTCGCCATCCATTCTTTAAGACGCAGCTTGTCGTCGTGATAGATGAGGTCACTGGACGTCTGGCTTCCTCAGTCTCTCAGCCTGCCACGCACTAGCGCCAGTCTCGGTCCAGTCTCACACACGCACACACACACACACACACACACACACACACACACACACACACACACACACACACACACACACACACACACACACACACACACACACACACACACACACACACACACACACACACACACACACACAGTCTATAGGCCAGAGAGCAGCTGAAATAGAGCAAGACATTTAATTCCAGTGATCATTTCTAGTGGCAGGCAGTGTATGCTCGTGGCTGTGGAAGAGGAGTGTCCATTCAAGCCCTATTGAAGAACAGTTGAAGTGTTTCTCTTGAGAGGTGACATGCTGGCTACGGTGTGGCCTATAATTGGAAAGTGTTATAAAGGCAGACTGTGAAATTAGAATTACTGCAATATACCTGTATATTGTATTATTGGTCACCATAAAGGTTGCATTTATGAGTCATGTTTTTCACTGCCTGTCTGACTTTGTAATGTCTAAGCCTTTATTAATTTGAGCGGTAGTTTGGTGATGGGTACTGTGATGTCCCTGAGCAGCTGAGGTTGTTATCTGCTTCACTGTAGCCATATCGTTTTTATGAGGATAGTAATAAACGAAGAGTCAATCAATCACTCAATGGTACTGAAGCACATTTCACCAGTACACCTTTAGTGTCCTCTCAGATAGATAAAAAAAAGACAAAAGACAAAATGGTCGCAACTAGTATATTATAGCAAGGTTATTTAACCTTTATTTAACTAGGCAAGTCAGTTAATTCTTATTTACAATGACGGCCTACTGCGAGGACAGGGGGCTGGGTTTAAAAAGACAAAACACACATCACGACAAGAGAGACACCCCAACACTACATAAAGAGAGACCTAAGACAACAACATAGCATGGCAGCAACACATGACAACACCGCATGGTAGCAACACAGTATAAACCATGCTCCCAACTTAACGTAATGCTTATGAAGTATAATCTCAACCAATGCCATTCAGTCATGTTACAACAGTATTTAAACTATATAGCTACATTGTTTTGTTTGCATTTGTTACATATTTCAAAAGTCTTAAACAATTATTTAGGAATAATGCAATCTAGTCTACAGTGTTAGTCGGATAATTGGTTGTCTCTAGTACCACATCAACATATACTACTCCTGCATATTATAGACCAGTAAGAGCCGTGTCAGGAGGGCTGGAGATTGATGCATTTTATGTACTGCCAGTTTACTGTTAATGAAGTGAGAGATCAGCGCTTATTACAATCAAGTACTAGCCTTTTAAGGTTAGATTGTGGTGCCAACCCAGATCTATAAAACATGTTTTATCTCCTAAGGTTGCATCCAGAATGGCATCCTCTTCACTATGCAGTGCACTAGTTTTGATCAGACTTAGTCCAAAATGGCACCCTTTTCCCTATAGAGTGCACTACTTTTGACCGGAGACTAAATCCTGCTTTTAACCACCTGGTGTCACTATTGGGCATGGGGAGTGACCACGAGGAGGGAGGATGGATGGGTTTGGAGTTGCAGGTTGAAGGGAAATGATTATGTAGGTAGAGGGATGGGGACTGACTTGTAGCACTACACCGGTTGCATGTACACTACAGTGGCTATGAATTATAGACATGTGGTGGTCTCCAAACATGAAAATGTAATCATTTCTGCACCTTTTTTAAGAGTCATAGGTAATGTGGAGGTGAGAGGCAGAAAATATGCGATAAAACCATAGCTATTTCATGTTCTATGTTTGATGTTACAGTGTCTACATGGGAAGAGAGTGCTTTTTGCCGGTGTATTCCTACTCTGGGGCATGTACAAATCACTCAGTATGCCGTTTGGGAGGACATAGCCCCCCCCCTTTCATCGCCATCTCCTTGCAACAAGATGAATTCCCCGCTGGAAAGCTCAGCATGTGTAGGCACGTGCTCACCCTCCACTCTCTCTCTTTTATCGAACACTCCAAATGATGCTCCAATGTCGCTTAATGATATAATTTACAATTCAAAGTGATTGAAATGCACAAAAAGCAGCCCCTCACTTTAACTGATCTACATTTGTCTTTGATGGGTGTTTGTTTCACTTACTATTAGAAGGCACGCATTAAGTAAATGGGATTCATTTGATGTGATCTTGCTTCCGAAATTGTATTGTGCTCATTAGTATTTATTGATCTATTATTCAACGGGTGGGTCTCATCCTGATTGGTTAAAAACACATTCTAGCGGGTGTCTATTCCACAAGTTACCACTGGCTATTCATAACTTTATCTCAACTAAAGTTTTTATTTAACTAGGGATAGTCCGTTAAGAACAAATTCTTATTTTCAATGACGGCCTAGGAACATTGAGTTAACTGCCTTTTCAGGGGCAGAACGACAGATTTGTACCTTGTCAGCTCAGGGATTCGATCTTGCAACTTTTCGGTTACTAGTCTAACGTTATATCTGCTAGGCTACCTGGCACCCCTTAAAAAACATCTAGACATTATCTCACATTTCTTTTAGACTAACGTTTAGTTTTCAACCGCAGATATATGTATAAAATGTGCTATTTGTCTCTCCGACATTAGCAAACATTGTTTCAATATTCAAATTCCATCTCCAGCTGTCCCGTAGTAATGAAGAGTCAGCGAGAGACAGGCAGGCAGCTCTTCTCAGCCTGTCGAAATCATGAATCAGCTGGCATAAATTTTATGGATATAAACAAATAAATGTCAATTGAAAAAAGGTCAAACGAAACGAACTGCAGCTAGTTTGCATTGTTTCCAGCGTCAGTTTGAAGTGATTGTGTTAGCTGTGTTGTTGGCTAGTTCCTCTGGACAATAACGTGCTGACGATCTATTCCAGGTGACATCACGCATCATTAGCTCATTGTTAAGGATGTATCCCCAAAAAATGTCATTAGAAAACAGCTTAAACAAAGGCAAATGCAGCTGGTATGTTGTTATTCTGGCTGCACTGTTTGACGTGACTGTAAGTTAGCCGTAGTTGGCTAGCTAGCAAGCAAGGGATATGAATGTTGCCAGTGAGTATGGCAATGGAGCATTTAGAATGAATGACTGGGTCGTGTCTATAGATACAGAACAAAAGGACTGAACGACTGGGTCGCGTCTCTGAAAATAGAACGAACGACCTTGGGTAGGAACCCCAGACTTGTGTCTAAGGTTTTTAATGAAAATCTGTTAATCATCATTTTAATATGTTGGTAACCCATTGTATAAAAATTACAATGCCCTCGAAGCTGATTGTTTGGATATATTGGCACTCGCCTTCGTCTCGGGCCTAACAATACCCATGCAAATATATCCTCCAAACACTGGCTTCTCTGCATTATCACTTAACCATATCTAGATGTGTCAACATTGTGACACAACATTGTGACCACTGGCCATGAGCCATCGATGATGTTTGTGATGTCTTCGTTAATGTCAGTATATAGTGGGAAATGTGTCCTCGTTGTACTCTGAATAACCAAACATAAAGATCGACCCTCCTTACAGGCAAGGCACCCTCACGGATGTTTTAAGAAATCTATATGTACCCAGTCAGGTGGAATGAACTGGATCAGGGAAAAATCTACATATTTTGTTTAGATCAAGGTTTGGCTCACGTTGGTCTTTATTTTAAAAGAAAGCTCTACACAGATAACCCAATGCTGTATAGTCCAATATTGCTGAATAAGAATCCTATATTTTGCACATCTCTCCCTCAAAAGATTTCTGGTTAGGATGGTCATAGGGAGGAATTCTACAGTAACTTGAATCTACAAAGAATTGACAATGAATCAACTTGTATATGCACTCAAACCCATAACTATCATCAATGCATGACTTCCGCAAAACACCAGAACATGCATGTGTTCTTGCTCAAGTTAGCATGTGACTCATAGTCTCATTGTTCTCAGACTTACACTTAAAAGCTTAGTATTATTCTTGGCTCCGAAACTGGGAATTTGAGCTATAATGCTACACGTTTTAATACAATCATGTGTTAGGCACCAAGGGTAAATCCTTTTGTGTAAGTCTGGTAAAGTATCAGCCAGCTGTCTACCTATTTCTATGGCAATTCCTTCTTATCCAGCGTGAGCATTATGCCATTTCAATCAATCAAATCTGACATGCTTTCCATTGAAATTAAGTCAAGTCCTTGACTTACTTTAATACCGTTATGAAAATGTTATCGGGCTTAACACAACCCCATGGCTTGGGCCTCTGAAGGAAAAATGTTATCTCAGTGTTGATTTTTAAATGATCTAAATGTAACTAATGTGACATTCATTAATGGCATCCTAAAATGGGAATGAATTGATATAGTAGATTTTTGTTTTACAAGGTATTATATAAATGAAGCGATTTACACAGTATTCATTTTTAGACCACAGGAAAGTGTACTGATTTCAACAATGGTATGTAGCCAGGGTCCTAACCCCTTAGTGAAATTACACATTGACATCCATGTGACTTCCTGTATGAGAAAAGCTGGGGGGACAGTGGTTTACAGCACACTATTCAGCTGCAGGAGCACATCTCGTATTCATTTCACATACTGTATTGTGATTAAGTACTTGTTTTCACAGAAAATGTACTGAATATGAACAATACCACAACTGTCTTGAGGGAAAAAGCCCCATTTATGAGGATTTGAAATGTTTTGCATTCTAATCCACCAATTGCTCATTCAAGCCCCTTTGTTTTCCTCCACGGCAATAAGAATAAAGCACACCTGCATAATGCCTTCTCCCTTTTCATGTATTTATATAAAGGAATCATTCACAACGATACTGGCAATCTTCAGCAGTATAGAAAGTGAGAGATGTCTGTGGGGAATTAAGTAGTGAATAGTACTTTGGCATTTCAAAACATCATGTCACATTGTGCCTATGCATATGTACATGTGCGAGTGTGTGTTTGGACACACCTGCTCATAATAGTGAAGACATCAAAACTATGAAATAACCCAAAAACAAATAACATATATTTGAGATTTGAGATTCTTCAAAGTAGCCACCCTTTGCCTTGATGACAGCTTTGCACACTCAAGGCATTCTCTCAACCAGCTTCATGAGGTTGTCACCTGGAATACATTTAAATGAACAGGCGTGCCTTGTTAAAAGTTCATTTGTGTAATTTCTTTCCTTCTTAATGCGTTTGAACCAATCAGTTGTGTTGTGACAAGGTAGGGGTGGTATACAGACGATAGCCCTATTTGGCAAAAGATCAAGTCCATATTATGGCAAGAACAGCTCAAATAAGCGGGTGGGGTTATATCCTTCCTGTTTGGCCCTGTCCGGGGGTGTCCTTGGATGGGGCCACAGTGTCTCCTGACCCCTCCTGTCTCAGCCTCCAGTATTTATGCTGCAGTAGTTTATGTGTCGGGGGGCTAGGGTCAGTTTGTTATATCTGGAGTACTTCTCCTGTCCTATTCGGTGTCCTGTGAGAATCTAAGTGTGCGTTCTCTAATTCTCTCCTTCTCTCTTTCTTTCTCTCTCTCGGAGGACCTGAGCCCTAGGACCATGCCCCAGGACTACCTGACATGATGACTCCTTGCTGTCCCCAGTCCACCTGGCCGTGCTGTTGCTCCAGTTTCAACTGTTCTGCCTTATTATTATTCGACCATGCTGGTCATTTATGAACATTTGAACATCTTGGCCATGTTCTGTTATAATCTTCACCCGGCACAGCCAGAAGAGGACTGGCCACCCCACATAGCCTGGTTCCTCTCTAGGTTTCTTCCTAGGTTTTGGCCTTTCTAGGGAGTTTTTCCTAGCCACCGTGCTTCTAAACCTGCATTGCTTGCTGTTTGGGGTTTTAGGCTGGGTTTCTGTACAGCACTTTGAGATATCAGCTGATGTACGAAGGGCTATATAAATACATTTCATTTGAAATAAGCAAAGAGAAACGGCAGTCCGTCATTACGGACTGCCGTTGCGAAATGCTTGTGCTTCTAGCTCCGACAGTGCAGTAATATCTAACAAGTAATCTAACAATTCCCCAACATCTACCTAATACACACAAATCTAAAGGGGTGAATGAGAAAATGTACATATAAATATATGGATGAGTGATGGCCGAGCAGCATAGGCAAGGTGCAATAGATCGGTATAAAATATAGATTATATATTTGAGTAATGTAATAGAAAGTTGATGTCGAATGTTTACATAGATCTTAGCCAAATACATTTAAACTCAGTTATTCACAATTCCTGACATTTAATCCTAGTAAAAATGCCCTCTCTAGGTCAGTTAGGAACACCAATTTATTTTAAGAATGTGAAATGTCAGAATAATAGTAGAGTGAATGATTTATTTCAGCTTTTATTTCATCACATTCCCAGTTTACATACACTCAATTAGTATTTGGTAGCATTGCCTTTAGATTGATTAACTCGGGTCAAATGTTTCAGGTAGCCTTCCACAAGCTTCCCAGAATCAGTTGGGTGAATTTTGGGCCATTCCTCCTGACAGAGCTGGTGTAACTGAGTCAGGTTTGTAGGCCTCCTTGCTTGGACACATTTCTTCAGTTCCGCCCACACATTTTCTATAGGATTGAGGTCAGGGCAGACATCTCAACAACAACAGTTCAGAGGAGGTGTTAGGACCCGATTACGTACTCGGGTCTCCGGTGTGAGAAACAGTCACTTAGCAAACTGAGCCACTAATAGTCGGCAGAACCCAGAAGATGAGGCAGACACAGCTTTTGATGTTGTGGATTTATATTTTTGCCTGAGGAACCTAACTTTTTACATTATTAAAACACTGTACTTGAGACAGTGTTTTAATAACGTAAAAAGGAAGGTTCTTCAGGCAAAAATATAAATCCACAACGTCAAAAGTAATTCCAAGAGAAAAGGTAATCCTCTAAGTCAAAAGGTAAATCCGCACGGTGGTAAGTACAGCAGAAAAAAAGCCTCAAAAGATCATCAAAACCAGAGTACCACAAGAGAGTCCAACTGGAGCAACAACTGTTCACAGCATCGCTGGGGCCGGGTGCTAACATTCAAACACAGAGCAAAGAATTGAAGAAAACTAAGGGTTTAAATACGTTCAAGGGAAACGAGGCACAGGTGCAAATAATAACTGGAATCAAGGGAAAACAAAAGGGTCAAAATGCACAATGGGTGCATCTAGTGGCAAAAACCGGAACAACCCTGGCCAAATCCTGACAGGAGACTCATGGTTGAATTCATGGTTGCATTTCTGGAAAGAAACCACTACTAAAGAACACCAATAGGAAGAAGAGACTTGCTTAGGCCAAGAAACACGAGCAATGGACATTATATTGGTGGAAATCTGTCCTTTGGTCTGATTAGTCATAATTTGAGATTTTTGGTTCCAACCACCATGTCTTTGTGAGATGAACGGATGATCTCTGCATGTATGGTTCCCACCGTGAAGCACAGAGGAGGTGTAACAGTGTGCTTTGCTGGTGACACTGTCAGTGATTTATTTAGAATTCAAGGCACACTTAACCATCATGGCTACCACAGCATTCTGCAGCGATACACCATCCCATCTGGTTTGCGCTGAGGGGGACTATCATTTGTTTTTCAACAGGATAATGACACAAAACACACCTCCAGGTTGTGTAATGGCTATTTGACCAAGAAGGAAAGTGATGGAGTTATGCATCAGATGACCTGGCCTCCACAATTACCCGAACTCAACCCTTGAGATGGTTTGGGATGAGTTGGACCGCAGAGCGAAGGAAAAGCAGACAAATGCTCAGCACTTGTGGGAACTCCTTCAAGAATGTTGGAAAAGCATTTCTTGTGAAGCTGGTTGAGAGAATGCCAGCGTGCAAAGAGTGTGCAAAGCAGTCATCAAGACAAAGGGTGGCTACTTTGGAGAATCTAAAATCTAAAATATATTTAGATTTGTTTTACACTTTTTTGGTTAATACATGATTCCATATGTGTTATTTCATAGTTTTGATGTCTTCAATATTACTCTACAATGCTATTATTCTGTGTGTGTGTGTGTGTGTGTGTGTGTGTGTGTGTGTGTGTGTGTGTGTGTGTGTGTGTGTGTGTGTGTGTGTGTGTGTGTGTGTGTGTGTGTGTGTGTGTGTGTGTGTGTGTGTGTGTGTGTGTGTGTGTGTGTGTAAAAGGGAAATGCTTTTGGCAGGCAGCCGATTAATTTACTGTTAATTTTGTGTTATCACATCTCACCATGTTTATATGTCTGTATCATTTAGAGTAGAACTGTCTTGTCAATATTCTCAACTGATAATTCGTTTCACTGCTACTGTAACATAATGTCTACTGTAAGCAGGATGGAAATTATTGGATGTATTGATAAAAAAAGTGAAGATATTGACTTTTCCAGTGAAGCAGGAACTTAAAAATAAAATATATTTTGGTTGTTTTAAGTATCAGCCCATATCACCACTACATGGTCAAAAGTATGTGGACACCTGCTCATCGAACATCTCATTCCAAAATCATGGGCATTAATATGGAGTTGGTCCCCCACTTTGCTGCTATAACAGCCTTCACTCTTTTGGGAAGGCTTTCCACATTGCTGCGGGGACTTTCTTACATTTAGCCACAAGAGCATTAGTGAGGTGATGTTGGACTTAGTCCTGGCTCGCAGTAGGTGTGGTTAGGGCTCTTTTGAGGTCAGGGCTTTGTGCAGGTCAAGTTTTTCCTCATCGATCTCGACAAACCATTTCTGTATGGACCTCGCTTTTTGCACGCGTTGATTGTCATGCAGAAACAGGAAAGGTACTCCCCCGAACTGTTGCCACAAAGTTGCAAGCACAAAATCGTCTAGAATGTAATTGTACACCATAGAGTTAAGATTTATTTTCACTGGAACTAAGGAGCCTAGCCCGAACTTTGAAAAAATGCCCCAGACAATTATTCCTCTTGCACCAAACTTTACATTTGGCACTATTCATTCGGGCAGGTACCGTCCTTCTACCTCAATTCATGTGTCAGACAGCCAGATGGTGAAGCGTGATTCATCGCTCCAGAGAATGATTTTCGCCTGCTCCAGAGTCCAATTGCTGCGTGCTTTACACCACTCCAGCCGATACTTGGCATTGCGCATGGTGAACTTAGGCTTGTGTGTGGCTGCTCGGCAATGGAAACCCATTTCATGAAGCCCCCGACGAACAGTTCTTGTGCTGTCATTGCTTCAAGAGGCAGTATGGAATTCGACAGTGAGTGCTGCAACCAAGGACAGTAAATATTTACGCACTATACGCTTCAACACTCGGTGGTCCTGTTCTGTGAGCTTGTGTGGCCTACCACTTTGCGACTGAGCCGTTGTTGCTTCATAACGTTTCCACTTCACTATAACAGCACTTACAGTTGACTGGGGCAGCTCTACCAGGGCAGAAACTTGATGAACCGACCTGTTGGAAAGGTTGCGACCTATGACGGTGCCACACTAAAAGTCACTGATCTCTTCAGTACGAGCCATTCTACTGCCAATGTTAGGAGATTGCATGGCTGTGTGCTTGATTTTATACACCTGTCAGCAATGGCTTTGGTTGAAATAGCCGAGTCCAATAATTTGAAGGGGTGTCCCTCTACTATATTTCAACATTCAAACTACAGAATTTGAGATTTATGAAGTACACAGTAACAGCAGATTACTGACAAACTAAATGATCAAATGTATTCCAATTCATCAATTCATACAAAAATATTCTGAACTGTATGCATCAAAATGCATTAATTCCCGCAGCATGTTCTGGATGTTATGTTCTTGTTAAAGTTATGCTAAAATCCTCTACTTGAACTGATGTTGGGGACTTAACAGTTCAGTCGATTCAAGCAGATAGATTTTAATTGGTCCTGCGGCAATATGTCTCTTTCCTGAAATTTAACCAAGTGGGAGTTCTGCAAAAGAGTAACATGAGCAGTAACAGAGATAATCAAAAACATTCATACCGAAGCCAAACTTAGAACCTGCTACCAGTACAGCTGTTTTTAGTGTTAAATAAATGCAGTGTGATAGAAGACTGTGGAGACAGTATGGACAACAATATTTATTCCAAGGTACAAAATGCTTAGAAACAAAATGCTTCCAATTTGTAAGTCGCTCTGGATAAGAGCGTCTGCTAAATGACTTAAATGTAATGTAAATGCTTCAGAATCTGCATTTTCCCACAGCAGTAAACAACATCTAAACATAAAATATAACACCTTTGTGCCATTTGTGTTTACCTAGTACACTAGTTAGTACACTAGTTAGTACACTAGGTAAACACAGCATAACATAGACTTATATATGATGTACAATAATGCTGTGTCCTCTCTTTTTGGATGTTGTGGCGCTTCGACTTTAAAGTGAAACTTTGTGCATTAGACAGGGAGATGTCATGAATGTTGAATTAAGCAGGCCACCTGCCTAGGCTGAATATTCCATGTTTCATGTCTAGACCGGGTATACGTCGGACAGGAACCCCAGAGAGGTTCTATAAAGGCAAATGGAGCGACTCATTTCACATGCGGTCCCTGCCGAGACTAAGCTAACGCCCCATATGGACACCAAGCTGGATTCATTATGGAAAAATAAATAAATTGTGCAGGCCACAAATTTATATGTGGAAAGGGGAAATTTACATTTAATTTTCTCCTCTCCTCACTATAGGATTCTCCAGTGACTCCCTGTGTCACAGTCAAACCATTCCGCCCAAAATGTTTGGATTATAGCGAATACCCTGGCGATGTATCTGTAAAAACATCCTGTGTGTGTGTTCAGATGGCAGTGGGGTCTTGCTTGGCCATAATAAATGACTCGGCCAGACTAGTGTGGTGAGGTAATGAAGTGTATCTGGGTCCAGCCCTATGATGCTCTGTTCAGTGGCCCTGCACTGTTAGACATTCACCTCCAGCCACATTACACATCCAGCCCTCCTTTCCACTCTGCCTTTCCCTCCTCCTCTGCTGTCTCCCCACTCTCCACTATGGCTTTCCCTCCTCCACTGCTGTCTCCTCCCTCTCCACTCTGCCTTTTCCTCCTCCTCTGCTGTCTCCCCCCTCTCCACTCTGCCTTTACCTCCTCCACTAATGTCCTCTCACTCTCCACTATGGCTTTCCCTCCTCCACTGCTGTCTCCTCCCTCTCCACTCTGCCTTTACCTCCTCCACTAATGTCCTCTCACTCTCCACTATGGCTTTCCCTCCTCCACTGCTGTCTCCTCCCTCTCCACTCTGCCTTCCCTCCTCCTCTCTGCCTTTCTTCCCCTCTCTTCCTCCCATTGCCTCACTTTCCCCTACTTCCTGTCTTCTCTTTCCTCCCTTTGCCTCTCTCTTCTTCCCTTTCCATACCCCCCTCCTTTCTTCCTTTCCACTACTCCTTTCTGCCCTCCCTCCCTCTCTCCCGTTCAGTGATTTGTGAGGCATTGCTGTCCTCTACGAATGATTTGTGTTTGTGACTGGAAGGTGTTTATTCGCAGGGCTGGTTGGACCTATCTGCCCTGCTTTAGCATGGACTCAGCCCCTATTGTGCTGACTGTACATAGTACTGGTGCTGAAAACCACAAAGGCAGGGGAAAGGAGTTAAGTGAAATGTTTTTGTAGGTTTGGATAATGATCTTCCCTAGCTAAATGGGGCATACTACTACTGTACTATGAAGCAACCCTGTTCTGTCACAACCAGGTGTATGTTCAGAAAATGTGTTGATGCATGAATGAGAGACCTGATCATGTCACCTGTCTAGCCAATGTATGTTTTTCTATAGAGTAGAGTAACAGGTGAGAGGCTCAGTGCACATTCATTGCTTCCTTTGGACAAGACACAACCTGAAAACGTGAGGTAGATCCTGATCAGAGTTTGTCACGTTTGTTATAAAAATACAAGATGGCACCGACAGACATGGCCCCCTGTCCCTAGCTCCTAGACAACTTTTTATCAGCATTTCACTACACCAGCGGTAACGTCTGCAAAATGTGCACGCGACCAATAATAATGTCATTTTATTTGATGTTGTTACTGACTGACCCAAACTGACATTGTTGTCCTAGCAAACTCTCCAGTCTTCCTCTCTTCGTCATCTGTCTGCCATGCAGGTCTGAGACACGTCCTTTATCCAGAGTTTCTCCTCAGAGAGCTGGGTATACTATCAGCACGAGGACAATGTGTTAATGAAGGGGACAGAGGGGCTACCGTGTGGCCCGTCCTCCTCGCTGCGTACATCTGTGTGACTATCAAAAAATCTAATCATCTGTGTGACTATCAAAAAAATCTAATCCCATGAGATGCTGGCCGATGCTGGGCAGGGATAATTGCCAGACAGGGGTCCGATAAGCCGGTTGTAATGGAACTCTGTCAATCAATTCACAACGCATACCCATCTCTGTCGCTCTCTCTCCCCGTCTCCTGTGTGTTTGCTCAAATTGAATGAAGGAATGAAGGAATTTGAGGCCGGTGACATTTGGTCCAATGTGATTCCGATTTTGGGAAGAATGTTTTGGTTTGATTTCATTAAGTGGAGGAGAGTGAAAGTAAATTTGCCTTATGAAAAGCAATTACTGCACAGCTGACTGGAACCTCTCCACAAGGAGGGGACGGTTCTTTCTCTATCTGTCTCTGACCTCAGAACAGGCAAGACTTAGGGCTCAATTCAATTCCTATCGCAGGAGTCCACGCTGCACATGGCGGCTCAATTGGAAATGACCTTTACATATCATTTGCACTATAACACGTAACTTCAGCAATACGCATTGAATTGGGCCCTTACCTGGATGTTTTGGTAAAACAGGTAAGATAAATAAAATAAGAATTTTAGACTTGACCTTTAGGCCATTTTAACTTTACTCTTTGCCCATCAAGTTTACAAAATATGAATTATTTTAACATATAGGCAACTACTTTATTAATTTAGCATTTAACTTGCATGTATAGTATATCCCTTATGTTAGAATTGCAGTGATGTCCTCAACAGTCCTCAGTGTGTCCTTCTTTACCCTGTGACCTAGCATAGAGCCAATCATTCAATATAATCTTCTTCCAAAGCCTTTTACATATGGGCCACTACAAGATCAGAAATTACACACATTATTATTCTTGACAAACTCAACTATGGAAATTATATTAAAACAAGAAAGAAGCCTACATAATGAAAATTAATGTGTTTTAATACCTTAGATGTGATCCTTATGATCTTCAAGCAAACAACCTTGTAGTTTTTCACATATTAGACATATTTTTTATTTGAAAATCCACCGTCCACCCACAACGATGATGCTTTAATACTTTATCATATTTACAGAGTGTAAATGGGGTGACAGTTATGACCTTGTGTGTTGTGTAATATAATATTTAAATTACAATATAAACAAACATATTAAACTAGTAAGTGAGCTAACTAATATTGACTTCACATTCTTCAGGCCTTTTGTTTTCTCTGTGTCATGTGTAGTCAGTCACTGATGTTAAGAGTTCAAAGCAGTGTGGGGTATGAAAAAGTGTCTATCTCATACAGGTGTTTTTAATTCAAACAGGGTTCATAACAGGGTCGTAGGCATGGGTGTGCCTGGGTGGACACAGGCCCACCCAGTGGGGAGCAAGGCCCTGCCAGGCCCAACCAATCAGTTTGAGTCAAAACTAAAAAACAAATTTAAAGAAATACTCCCTCAGGGTGGCAAAAGGTACACTAAATCCTTTTTACAGGCAACATAAACCCCTACTTTAACACTGATTAAGGATAACATTTAAAGTAAGAGAGAAGAAAATATGTCACCCAGGCTTAGATGTTGAGAACTTTATGACGCTGTGCCGTGTGAATATACGAATATACTTTATGATGCTGTGCCATGTGAGTATACAGATATACTTTATGATGCTGTGCCGTGTGAGTATACAGATATACTTTATGATGCTGTGCCATGTGAGTATACAGATATACTTTATGATGCTGTGCCGTGTGAGTATACAGATATACTTTATGATGCTGTGCCGTGTGAGTATACAGATATACTTTATGATGCTGTGCCGTGTGAGTATACAGATATACTTTATGATGCTGTGCCGTGTGAGTATACAGATATACTTTATGAAGCTGTGCCGTTTGAGTATACGGATATACTTTATGATGCTGTGCCGTGTGAGTATACAGATATACTTTATGATGCTGTGCCGTGTGAGTATACATATATACTTTATGATGCTGTGCCGTGTGAGTATACAGATATACTTTATGATGCTGTGCCGTGTGAGTATACGGATATACTTTATGATGCTGTGCCTTGTGAGTATACAGATATACTTTATGATGCTGTGCCATGTGAGTATACAGATATACTTTATGAAGCTGTGCCGTGTGAGTATACGGATATACTTTATGATGCTGTGCCGTGTGAGTATACAGATATACTTTATGATGCTGTGCCGTGTGAGTATACAGATATACTTTATGATGCTGTGCCATGTGAGTATACAGATATACTTTATGATGCTGTGCCGTGTGAGTATACAGATATACTTTATGATGCTGTGCCGTGTGAGTATACGGATATACTTTATGATGCTGTGCCGTGTGAGTATACAGATATACTTTATTGTCATGTTTGTCATTTATTATCTTGTCTTGTCCCTGTGCTTCCCATGCTATTCGTTTCCCTCTGCTGGTCTTATTTGGTTCTTTCCCTCCTTCTAGCCCTCTCTCTCCCCCTCCCTCTCTCACTCTCTCGCTCTCTCTTCTCTCTATCGTTCCGTTCCTGCTCCCAGCTGTTCCTATTCCCCTAATCATCATTTAGTCTTCCCACACCTGTTCCCGATCCTTTCCCCTGATTAGAGTCCCTATTTATTCCTTTGTGTTCCGTTCCTGTCCCGTCGGTTCCTTGTATTGTATTCACCATGCTGTGATTGCGTTTCGCCCTGTCCTGTCGTGTTTTTGCTGTGATTGTGTATCGCCCTGTCCTGTCGTGTTTTTTGCCTTCATCAGATGCTGCGTGTGAGCAGGTGTCTCTGTCGACTACGGCCTGCGCCTACCCGGCGACCTGCAGCCTGTGGCCGCTTCTCCAGTTATTTCCCCTCTACAAATCTAGAGGATTTCTGTTATTCCCTGTTTGGACTTAAATAAACTCTGTTTCTGTTAAGTCGCTTTTGGGTCCTCTTTCACCTGCATGACAGAAGGAACCGACCAAGGAATGGACCCAGCGACTTCAGACGCTCGTTACACTGCCGTCAAGATCCAAGGAGCTATGCTCGGCAGACACGAGCAGGAATTGTCTGCTGCTCGCCATGCCGTGGAGAACCTGGCCGCTCAGGTTTCCGACCTCTCTGGACAGTTCCAGAGTCTACGTCTCGTGCCACCTGTTACTTCCTGGCCTGCCGAGTCTCCAGAACCTAGGGTTAATAACCCACCTTGCTACTCCGGGCAGCCCACTGAGTGCCGCTCCTTTCTCACGCAGTGTGAGATTGTGTTCTCTCTCCAACCCAACACATACTCTAGAGAGAGAGCTCGGGTTGCTTACGTCATTTCACTCCTTACTGGCCGGGCTCGAGAATGGGGCACAGCTATCTGGGAGGCAAGGGCTGATTGCTTTAACAAGTTCCAGAACTTTAAAGAGGAGATGATTCGGGTTTTTGACCGTTCAGTTTTTGGTAGGGAGGCTTCTAGGGCCCTGGCTTCATTATGCCAAGGTGAACGGTCCATAACGGATTATTCTATTGAGTTTCGCACTCTTGCTGCCTCTAGTGAGTGGAACGAGCCGGCGCTGCTCGCTCGTTTTCTGGAGGGACTCCACGCAGTGGTTAAGGATGAGATTCTCTCCCGGGAGGTTCCTTCAGATGTGGACTCTTTGATTGCTCTCGCCATCCGCATAGAACGACGGGTAGATCTTCGTCACCGGGCTCGTGGAAGAGAGCTCGCATCAACGGTGTTTCCCTGCTCCGCATCACAACCATCTCCCTCCTCTGGCTTTGAGACTGAGCCCATGCAGCTGGGAGGGATTCGCATCTCGACTAAGGAGAGGGAACGGAGGATCACCAACCGCCTGTGCCTCTATTGCGGAGTTGCTGGACATTTTGTTAATTCATGTCCAGTAAGAGGCCAGAGCCCATCAGTAAGCGGAGGGCTACTGGTGAGCGCTACTACTCAGGTCTCTTCATCTAGATCTTGTACTACTATGTCGGTCCATCTACGCTGGACCGGTTCGGGTGCTACATGCAGTGCCTTGATTGACTCTGGGGCTGAGGGTTGTTTCATGGACGAAGCATGGGTTCGGAAACATAACATTCCTTTCAGACCGTTAGACAAGCCTACGCCCATGTTTGCCTTAGATGGTAGTCATCTTCCCAGTATCAAATTTGAGACACTACCTTTAACCCTCACAGTATCTGGTAACCACAGTGAGACTATTTCTTTTTTGATTTTCCGTTCACCGTTTACACCTGTTGTTTTGGGTCATCCCTGGCTAGTATGTCATAATCCTTCTATTAATTGGTCTAGTAATTCTATCCTATCCTGGAACGTTTCTTGTCATGTGAAGTGTTTAATGTCTGCCATCCCTCCCGTTTCTTCTGTCCCTACTTCTCAGGAGGAACCTGGCGATTTGACAGGAGTGCCGGAGGAATATCATGATCTGCGCACGGTCTTCAGTCGGTCCCGAGCCAACTCCCTTCCTCCTCACCGGTCGTATGATTGTAGTATTGATCTCCTTCCGGGGACCACTCCTCCTCGAGGTAGACTATACTCTCTGTCGGCTCCCGAACGTAAGGCTCTCGAGGATTATTTGTCTGTGTCTCTTGACGCCGGTACCATAGTGCCTTCTTCTTCTCCGGCCGGGGCGGGGTTCTTTTTGTTAAGAAGAAGGACGGTACTCTGCGCCCCTGCGTGGATTATCGAGGGCTGAATGACATAACGGTTAAGAATCGTTATCCGCTTCCCCTTATGTCATCAGCCTTCGAGATTCTGCAGGGAGCCAGGTGCTTTACTAAGTTGGACCTTCGTAACGCTTACCATCTCGTGCGCATCAGAGAGGGGGACGAGTGGAAAACGGCGTTTAACACTCCGTTAGGGCATTTTGAGTACCGGGTTCTGCCGTTCGGTCTCGCCAATGCGCCAGCTGTTTTTCAGGCATTAGTTAATGATGTTCTGAGAGACATGCTGAACATTTTTGTTTTTGTCTATCTTGACGATATCCTGATTTTTTCTCCGTCACTCGAGATTCATGTTCAGCACGTTCGACGTGTTCTACAGCGCCTTTTAGAGAATTGTCTCTACGTAAAGGCTGAGAAGTGCTCTTTTCATGTCTCCTCCGTTACTTTTCTCGGTTCCGTTATTTCCGCTGAAGGCATTCAGATGGATTCCGCTAAGGTCCAAGCTGTCAGTGATTGGCCCGTTCCAAGGTCACGTGTCGAGTTGCAGCGCTTTTTAGGTTTCGCTAATTTCTATCGGCGTTTCATTCGTAATTTCGGTCAAGTTGCTGCCCCTCTCACAGCTCTTACTTCTGTCAAGACGTGTTTTAAGTGGTCCGGTTCCGCCCAGGGAGCTTTTGATCTTCTAAAAGAACGTTTTACGTCCGCTCCTATCCTCGTTACTCCTGACGTCACTAGACAATTCATTGTCGAGGTTGACGCTTCAGAGGTAGGCGTGGGAGCCATTCTATCCCAGCGCTTCCAGTCTGACGATAAGGTTCATCCTTGCGCTTATTTTTCTCATCGCCTGTCGCCATCTGAGCGCAACTATGATGTGGGTAACCGTGAACTGCTCGCCATCCGCTTAGCCCTAGGCGAATGGCGACAGTGGTTGGAGGGGGCGACCGTTCCTTTTGTCGTTTGGACAGACCATAAGAACCTTGAGTACATCCGTTCTGCCAAACGACTTAATGCCCGTCAAGCTCGTTGGGCGTTGTTTTTCGCTCGTTTCGAGTTTGTGATTTCTTACCGTCCGGGTAGCAAGAACACCAAGCCTGATGCCTTATCCCGTCTGTTTAGTTCTTCTGTGGCTTCTACTGATCTCGAGGGGATTCTTCCTTATGGGCGTGTTGTCGGGTTGACAGTCTGGGGAATTGAAAGACAGGTTAAGCAAGCACTCACGCACACTGCGTCGCCGCGCGCTTGTCCTAGTAACCTCCTTTTCGTTCCTGTTTCCACTCGTCTGGCTGTTCTTCAGTGGGCTCACTCTGCCAAGTTAGCTGGTCATCCCGGTGTTCGAGGCACTCTTGCGTCTATTCGCCAGCGCTTTTGGTGGCCGACTCAGGAGCGTGACACGCGCCGTTTCGTGGCTGCGTGTTCAGACTGCGCGCAGAAGAAGTCTGGTAATTTTTTTCTGCTTCTGCTCCTGGTCTTGCTGGGTCTCAGTCTGTTCCCTGCCATCGCACCTCTCCTGTTCTTGTCCCTGCCCTTGCTGTGTCTCAGTCTGTCCCTAGTTCTCATTTTTTTTTTAGAGTAGTACCCTAGTTTCCCTTTTTATCGTTTTTCGTTACGGTCCTGAGGAGAGGAGTTGGGTTCTTTCTCGGGACGTGCTGGACCGTTTGATCTATGATTTCCTCCGTTGCCGCCAGTGTTCCTCCTCGAGAGCGCCAGGAGGCGCTCGGTGAGTGGGGGGGTACTGTCATGTTTGTCATTTATTATCTTGTCTTGTCCCTGTGCTTCCCATGCTATTCGTTTCCCTCTGCTGGTCTTATTTGGTTCTTTCCCTCCTTCTAGCCCTCTCTCTCCCCCTCCCTCTCTCACTCTCTCGCTCTCTCTTCTCTCTATCGTTCCGTTCCTGCTCCCAGCTGTTCCTATTCCCCTAATCATCATTTAGTCTTCCCACACCTGTTCCCGATCCTTTCCCCTGATTAGAGTCCCTATTTATTCCTTTGTGTTCCGTTCCTGTCCCGTCGGTTCCTTGTATTGTATTCACCATGCTGTGATTGCGTTTCGCCCTGTCCTGTCGTGTTTTTGCTGTGATTGTGTATCGCCCTGTCCTGTCGTGTTTTTTTGCCTTCATCAGATGCTGCGTGTGAGCAGGTGTCTCTGTCGACTACGGCCTGCGCCTACCCGAAGCGACCTGCAGCCTGTGGCCGCTTCTCCAGTTATTTCCCCTCTACAAATCTAGAGGATTTCTGTTATTCCCTGTTTGGACTTAAATAAACTCTGTTTCTGTTAAGTCGCTTTTGGGTCCTCTTTCACCTGCATGACACTTTATGATGCTGTGCCGTGTGAGTATAAAGATATACTTTATGATGCTGTGCCGTGTGAGTATACAGATATACTTTATGATGCTGTGCCATGTGAGTATACAGATATACTTTATGATGCTGTGCCATGTGAGTATACAGATATACTTTATGAAGCAGTGCCGTGTGAGTATACGGATATACTTTATGATGCTGTGCCGTGTGAGTATACAGATATACTTTATGATGCTGCGCCGTGCTGCATGTACAGCAACAGGCATTTCTAATATGTTTAGCGTGGTGGATTGAGGAAAAGGAAAAAAATATATTCTGATGGATGCTGTCAGCAGGTGAGAAGCTGCTTATTCCGTAATACTTTATATGACCTAATAAACCATTTATAAGGCATTTACAAATTGTATGCTTACCATTTATTAATCATTACTCCCACATTTGTAAATGTTAGTTAGCTAGTTATTCACACATGTGTATATATGTTGTGTTGTGTGCTAGGTACTACTGGAATGTCTTCCAATGGCATGCCCATCTTTATGTGAGAAATTACACTGGTCACTCAAAACATTTATAAAGTATAAATAGCGCTCACTTTAGATTTTGGACAGCAAAAAGATGGAATGAATGATTAGTAAATGGTTTATCAATGCAGGAGTAGTGATTGATAAATGGTAAACACACTACTTATAAAAGCCTTATAAATGGTATGTTAGGTACTGTAGGTGCCTTCATAAAGCCTTCATAAGCGCTGCATAAATGTATTACAAAGCATCTATAACCTTATGTCATGCTTTATAAAAGGTTAATAAATGTGGCATAACTGTGTGACATAATCACCAGCGTCAAATGTGACATAACCCACTATGTCAAATATGACATAAACCTGTTCTTTATAAAGGGTGGCATAAGTACAACTTAATAAAGACTTTATAAATCATATTAAATTGAGACTTCACAAAGCATTTGTCACACTGTTATTTATGCCACACAGTTATTTGTAATTTATGAATCCTTTATAGAGCAAGGCATACGGTTATAGATGCTTTGTAACACATTTATATAACACTTATGAAAGCATTATGAAGGCTTCATGATGCCTTTATAAGCTGAACACCATTTAAAGAGAGACCAAATAAAGTGTTACCGAATAGCCAGATTCTCACCTGCTGACAACATCTGGAATAATAAGAATATTGCTATGTCTTAATCTACCACACAACCCATATTATGTGATTTAGAGTGTTGGGTCAGTAACCCGGAAGGTTGCTAGATTGAATCCCCGAATTGACAAGGTAAAGAATCTATTTCTGCCCCTGAGCAAGGCAGTTAACCCACTGTTCCCAGACGTGGATGTCGATTAAGGCCCCCCCCCCCCCAACTCTCTTGGGTCGTGTTGGGTCGGGTTAAATGCGGAAGACACATTTCAGTTGGGCAACTGACTAGGGATCAAATCAAATCAAATCAAATTTATTTATATAGCCCTTCGTACATCAGCTGATATCTCAAAGTGCTGTACAGAAACCCAGCCTAAAACCCCAAACAGCAAACAATGCAGGTGTAAAAGCACGGTGGCTAGGAAAAACTCCCTAGAAAGGCCAAAACCTAGGAAGAAACCTAGAGAGGAACCGGGCTATGTGGGGTGGCCAGTCCTCTTCTGGCTGTGCCGGGTAGAGATTATAACAGAAAATGACCAAGATGTTCAAATGTTCATAAATGACCAGCATGGTCAAATAATAATAAGGCAGAACAGTTGAAACTGGAGCAGCAGCACAGTCAGGTGGACTGGGGACAGCAAGGAGCCATCATGTCAGGTAGTCCTGGGGCACGGTCCTAGGGCTCAGGTCCTCCGAGAGAGAGAAAGAAAGAGAGAATTAGAGAGAGCATATGTGGGGTGGCCAGTCCTCTTCTGGCTGTGCCGGGTGGAGATTATAACAGAACGTGGCCAAGATGTTCAAATGTTCATAAATGACCAGCATGGTTGAATAATAGTAAGGCAGAACAGTTGAAACTGGAGCAGGAGCATGGCCAGGTGGACTGGGGACAGCAAGGAGTCCTCATGTCAGGTAGTCCTGGGACATGGTCCTAGGGCCCAGGCCAGTTGAAACTGGAGCAGCAGCATGGCCAGGTGGACTGGGGACAGCAAGGAGTCATCATGTCAGGTAGTCCTGGGGCATGGTTCTAGGGCTCAGGTCCTCCGAGAGAGAGAAAGAAGGAGAGAAGGAGAGAATTAGAGAACGCACACTTAGATTTACACAGGACACCGAATAGGACAGGAGAAGTACTCCAGATAAACAAACTGACCCTAGCCCCCCGACACATAAACTACTGCAGCATAAATACTGGAGGCTGAGACAGGAGGGGTCAGGAGACACTGTGGCCCCATCCGAGGACACCCCGGACAGGGCCAAACAGGAAGGATATAACCCCACCCACTTTGCCAAAGCACAGCCCCCACACCACTAGAGGGAAATCTACAACCACCAACTTACCATCCTGAGACAAGGCCGAGTATAGCCCACAAAGATCTCCGACACGGTACAACCCAAAGGGGGGAAACCCAGACAGGCCGACCACAACAGTGAATCAACCCACCCAGGTGACGCACCCCCCCAGGGACGGCACGAGAGAGCCCCAGCAAGCCAGTGACTCAGCCCCGTAACAGGGTTAGAGGCAGAGAATCCCAGTGGAAAAAGGGGAACCGGCCAGGCAGAGACAGCAAGGGCGGTTCGTTGCTCCAGAGCCTTTCCGTTCACCTTCCCACTCCTGGGCCAGACTACACTCAATCATATGACCCACTGAAGAGATGAGTCTTCAGTAAAGACTTAAAGGTTGAGACCGAGTTTGCGTCTCTGACATGGGTAGGCAGACCGTTCCATAAAAATGGAGCTCTATAGGAGAAAGCCCTGCCTCCAGCTGTTTGCTTAGAAATTCTAGGGACAATTAGGAGGCCTGCGTCTTGTGACCGTAGCGTACGTATAGGTATGTACGGCAGGACCAAATCAGAGAGGTAGGTAGGAGCAAGCCCATGTAATGCTTTGTAGGTTAGCAGTAAAACCTTGAAATCAGCCCTTGCTTTGACAGGAAGCCAGTGTAGAGAGGCTAGCACTGGAGTAATATGATCAAATTTTTTGGTTCTAGTCAGGATTCTAGCAGCCGTATTTAGCACTAACTGAAGTTTATTTAGTGCTTTATCCGGGTAGCCGGAAAATAGAGCATTGCAGTAGTCTAACCTAGAAGTGACAAAAGCATGGATTAATTTTTCTGCATCATTTTTGGACAGAAAGTTTCTGATTTTTGCAATGTTACGTAGATGGAAAAAAGCTGTCCTCGAAATGGTCTTGATATGTTCTTCAAAAGAGAGATCAGGGTCCAGAGTAACGCCGAGGTCCTTCACAGTTTTATTTGAGACGACTGTACAACCATTAAGATTAATTGTCAGATTCAACAGAAGATCTCTTTGTTTCTTGGGACCTAGAACAAGCATCTCTGTTTTGTCCGAGTTTAATAGTAGAAAGTTTGCAGCCATCCACTTCCTTATGTCTGAAACACATGCTTCTAGCGAGGGCAATTTTGGTGCTTCACCGTGTTTCATTGAAATGTACAGCTGTGTGTCATCCGCATAGCAGTGAAAGTTTACATTATGTTTTCGAATAACATCCCCAAGAGGTAAAATATATAGTGAAAACAATAGTGGTCCTAAAACAGAACCTTGAGGAACACCGAAATGTACAGTTGATTTGTCAGAGGACAAACCATTCACAGAGACAAACTGATATCTTTCCGACAGATAAGACCTAAACCAGGCCAGAACATGTCCGTGTAGACCAATTTGGGTTTCCAATCTCTCCAAAAGAATGTGGTGATCGATGGTATCAAAAAAAGGGATCCCCCTTTCCTTTTCCCTACTATTGCAGCACCATGAAAAGACATGGTGTGTGTGTGTGTGTGTGTGTGTGTGTGTGTGTGTGTGTGTGTGTGTGTGTGTGTGTGTGTGTGTGTGTGTGTGTGTGTGTGTGTGTGTGTGTGTGTGTGTGTGTGTGTGTGTGTGTGTGTGTGTGTGTGTGTGTGTGTGTGTTGTCACAGCGGGACATAGGGCCATCTAGTTGGCTGAGCCCTGACTGGCAGCTCTAATCACTTCCCAGCCACCCCATCTAAGACAAAGATTTTTACATTTAAATATCCCATTAGAATTCAATAGATGGAAAAAAGTGATAAGCATTACAAGGAAAGCAAAGGATTTGATGGGGGAGAATGCTAAGCTGATTAAACTATGCACAGACCAGACTGGTTCACCTTCGGAGAAGAGAACGTCAAAGGATATTTACTTGTCCAGGGTTGTATCTGCGGCATCTTAATTCAGACTAAACCATTCTCCTCCCTCTCCGCATTCACTTCTGAAAAATGAAAATCTATTTCTGAATCGCAGGTTCTATTCATTCCCTCTTAATAGATTTGCAACAAAAAGTGTTTTATGAAAAGAGAAAAAAAAGGTTAATGCCAAAAATTGATCATGGCCTTTTCCTCAACAGCAAGAAAGCAACAGTCTCCAGTGGCTCTAATGTAACTAGAGGGTCTCTCCTTTCTTCCCAGGATTGACCCCCACCAGGATACTAGAATGGTCTGACTAGTGGAGGTCTCAACACCCACTCCCTGACAATCCCCCTCATCTGCTCTGACTGAGGCTTTTAAGCCAAGTGGACCAGTATGATTATTTACCTGTGTGTGTGTGTGTGTGTGTTTGTGTATGTGTATGTGTATGTGTATGTGTATGTGTATGTGTATGTGTATGTGTATGTGTATGTGTATGTGTATGTGTATGTGTATGTGTATGTGTATGTGTATGTGTATGTGCGTGTGCGTGTGTGTGTGTGACCCTAATGCTGCAGACAGTCCATTGAGGGCGGAGTGCAGCCACACTGAGGGATTAAATGAAAGGACAGACAGGGAGCACTGTTGGCCGTAGGATCTATATGGGTCCCGCTGGTTGCAAAGTGCCCTGGAAAAGGGTGAGGGTGCTGTGCATGCCATGTCGTAGACCACGGGGAGAGGAAAGGAAAGGTTAAGCGGAATCAAAAACAATTTTGGTCTGATTTGTAACCACTGGCTTCACTATGATACAAGAAAAGTGTTGCTTCAGCTTCATCCGACTGTTCAACCGCTGGCTATACACAACAACTGTAACTAATAGCTAGCCAGTAGAAAAACAATCTGAAAGGGAGGAAATCCAATAATCACACAATTTTTTCAGTCTCAAGTCCGTTCTCAAGACCACCTATTGAGTGTCGGGTCTTGTCTAGGTGTCGGAGTCTCTTCTTCCCGAGACCGGCCATGTAAAAAAACTCATAAAACCTTGAAACGTTAATACAGTATGTTAACTGCCTTTATATCTATAATAGACCTCTGGAGGTTGGTGGTACAGTACATTGGGGAGGACACACTCATGGTAAATGCTGGAGCGGAATTAGTGGAATGGTTTCCATGTGTTTGATGCCATCCCATTTGCTCCATTATTATGAGCCATTATTATGAGCCATTCTCCCCTCAGCAGCCTCCACTGTTATAGACACGTTTGCGCAGTGGAGAACCTATAGGCAACAGGTTGGTGATTCTGAAAGGACAGTAACCGTAATAACAGACACTCATGTAGGAGAGACCACTTCTTGTAAAAGACAAAGGGCCAGTGGTGTAGTGGAGGCTATACACAGGTATAAACCCTATACCCACATTTTTTTTAGAGGGCATTGAGTGTACTCACTTCTTCAATCCCTACTGATGTGCATCACAGTGGTGTAGTGGCGGTGTACGACTTATCAATTATGTAGTACAATAGCGAAATCATGCATAAAGTAGCCAACACAATTGCAAAGCACGTGAAATATAATCACACGCGCGCCGCACACACACAGCAAGAGTGTTCAGCTCTCAGGTGATTTTGCCATGAAGCAGCTCACAGAAGAATGACATCGGTAGCCCGGTGGGTAGGAAAGACGTTTCAACATATGTTATCTACCAGTAAATGCTAACTAAGGCAACAATAGGTATAGGTTGGTTAGTAGGCTATTTGTGATGCGCAATTGTCATCATGTGTTGTTTGCTTCAGCGGTGTAGACACGGATGGCCCTGAGTGGACAGAGGCCCACCTACTGGGGAGCCAGGCCCTGAAAGGCCCACCCAATCAGATTTATGTTGTTTAAGCATTGATGTGTACTTAGACCATCACATTTTAGTATTTTTGTTGTTGTTGTGATTTGAGAGTTCAAATCTGAAAAATCTATAGTAAAACATAGGATATTTTACACAGGGTGCCTATCCGTTGCCGGGCAGGCCATTTGGGAACTTTTGGGCAACATTTGAGTATACCCACCGATGGAAAGATAGCCGTCAAACACATCATGAAGTTAAATAATAAGTAGTCCACAAACTCGGACATAATAAGCAAGTATCATAAGAATACAAAAACACAACGTATAAGCATTTCCCAATCGAAATGTACAACTATTACTTCCCTAGCAAAAACATACCATGTTTAGCACAAAAGTAACCATTGACCTAAAATTTAAGGTGGAACTGACAGCATTTTATCTACTTTGCAGATAAGAAACAAAGAGACAATCATAATCATAATATCAGTCAAAAATATCAAATTCCGAGTTATATATGCCATTTTATGCTACAACATTTTTGCTAACAGGTTGTAAATCACAGCTGGCCTGGTATGATGTTTGCTGCCTCCATTCGGGATGCTCTGTTTCAGTTTCAATGACTCAATATTCTGGACAAAATCGGACAAATTTATCTAAGGCTGGGAATGTCAATGCAATAAAACTAGCAAGGGCAATGAGTATAAGTTAGTCATAACGTGGCTAATAGGGTAGCGTATCTATTTATGTTAGAAAGCTAATAACACAGAGCCTAATGTTAGCTAGCTAGCCATCTAGCAGCTAGGAGTATGTCATGTCATGCCAATGGAAGAGTTTTCCGGGGGCTATACATAGCTAGAAATGCAGGTGTCATTTGGTTTGCTAGCAAAAATGACTGTTATCCAATTAGCATATCTCTTGCATTTGCAAGAGCGCAGAACTGATGAATTTAAGATCGTGCGACACAAGCGGAATATGACCGTGTCAGTTAAGATTTTTTTTAAAGTCATAATTAGTCCAAAACGCTCTAGATAACATGTGAACAGCCTTACCAGCTCTGCTACTGCGAGTAAAATTGCCAGGTGTTGAGTGAGGTGTTCTATCATTTGTGTCTGGAAGTAGCTAGCTAGCAAGCTAGGCAACTTTAGACAGTTAGCTTGGGTGTTTGGTTGGGACATGCATGCATTGGCAGGCAAGCTACAGAAGGACGAGGAGGCTACAATTCCCCATCGTTTATCAGTGCAATTTTGACCGCCAACTAGCTGAAAAAGTTTGAGAGTTTTTATGTAATGTTCCTTCACTAGATTTCAGCTCATCTTACTCTGTCTAGCACTAGTTGTTGATCTAGTTGTTGCCGATGTACATAACTGTGGGAGATAGAGCCTACCTCTTCATGGTTGTTTGATCAATAGGACTGTAAAGTTCCCAAATGGAAGAGGACTCCCATCGTGTTTACATATTTGCAGAAATCCATTCAGGCGTATTTTGTGGCTTTTGGTGAATGCATTCTATTGATCTAAAGTTGATCTAAAGCTATTGCAACTGCCTCTAAACACATAGCCAAGTTCAAAGTGAATGATGGCAGGCCTGTGTGGAAAATGGCTTGTTTGTATAAAGGCCTAATGTAGCTCTTATTGGAAAACTACTGCTCGCTATTGCGCAGTGACCTGTTGGCCTTCAAGGCAGAAAAATGGTCCCACTCATTAAGTCAAAATGTGATTGGTTTATTCCACTGTCACTCAGAAATATTGCCCTAATACAGTTGCATGGCAGATGCCTTTATCTAGCTTCTGATGGCTGATTAGCTAGCTAGATTTATCTCCCCAGAGACCAGCAAAGAAAAATCCTGATTGGATATTGTTTTCTCTTCAGTGTTAACCCTTTCCTTTCCAACAAAAACTGAAGAGACTAAATCTGAACATAATTGAAAATAATAATACATGTATAATTATTATTATATTGTTCCCCACTATGTTTGGGTTAGTAATAATTGTAGAGTGGCTCTATTTTCCCTGAGCATGCATTCTTTCACTATTCTGAATGTCTAAAGAATCTGTATGTTGTTCTGAAATATGAACACAGATATATTGGACATTTTGAATGCTTATTCTGGTGGTGATTTGACAAAATTACAATCATGGTCTTGAATTGGACTCACACTTTTCAGTCTCGCTTTAGGTGGTCTCGAACACAACACTGCTCTTTCGGTTTACATCAAAAATGTGCCACCAAGCCAGCCGCTAACACAAAATACATATAAACTACTCACATGCACAAATTACTGTGGAGCATCCTTTAAGAAACCAAAGTGGGCCACTTAATTAGCCCATATGCATACCCTTAAATGGACAACTGCTGTTTCGGGCCGATGCCAGAGAATTTCGCTTAATTGATGAAAGACAGAGCTTCTCCATTAAGGGAGGACTGTAAACACTGCTTTGGACTGCTGTTACAAGGGTTTCCTCCACACAGACTCCTCTGCAGCCTCAAACACATCCAGTCCCCTCAAATCCTGTGCACATGCACTCAAACACACACAGGCATGCATGCGCGTGCATACACACACACCTCCTCTTCAGACATATAAGACAGCATACAGAACCATATACACTATACTGTCTCCTTTACTCTCCCAGTGCTTCAGACACATGAAATAAAACATCTGAGTTATCTGACCTCTAATCTATTACTGACTTGTTCTCTGCTAGTTAGGAGGATAGAGGGATGGGAGGGTGTCACGGACACACCCAAGGCGACATGTAGAGAGAGTGACTGAACCAGTTCAGAGGAAGCATGCTGCTGAGTTCCTCCACGCGTTTCTCCATCAAAGCTTCAGCATCTTTCTTCTGTTCAAATATATCAACTCCAATGCTTCACAGTGCAGCCCACTGTGAATATCACAAGTCATAACAATAAGATATGTATTAGCTAGATAATTCAAACGTTCCCCCTGAGTAATCACCGGCGACACAAATATCAGATGATGACATGTGATAGGGATGATAGGCTACCTCAAACGGGGCGAGGACGGATGAAGGGAGGGAGGAACTGAAACAGTTTGGCTTTATGAATTTGGAAGAAGAAAAATCATTCTGGTGAGAAAGACAGCAAACATCTCCAATATCCATTTGTAGATACATCCCAAATGTTCATAGGAGTTCCACTGTAAATTCTAGTGCAACTACACTGTTTTTTAGAGTGCCAGTGCTTGGCCAGTCTGTGAGCACTTCAGCTCTACGATACAGTACCTTCTAGTATAGTCTAATTAACTAATAAATGCCTTCTTTATTTGTCACACATAAGTGGGATTACATGTTCTAGTACACAGAAAATATCAAGCAAATAATAACAATGAGATGTATGTGAAACAAAAATAAGATGATGAGCTGTAAAAAAAAATAAACAAAAACAATCTAATACCGTTTTTAAGTGCTAGTCTGGAACCAGGAAACTACAAAATACTGGTTGAACTCAGCTTGTATATAACTACAACCAATTAGCAAGTCGGAAATGTTCGGGTTTTCTGGTTCCGACTAGCACGTGAACGTGGCATCTGACTAATGACTTTGTGAGAATTAACTTGGCAATAAACAACAACAAATAAACCGTTTGAGTTTCACAGACCATCCCATCCATTGTTCACCCCCATTTGACACAAAAATATTTTATTTTCTAACCATAATGGCTCCTATAACACGCTGCGGGTGTCCAGCCAACTTTAAGCTTGATCTAATAAAACAAGAGCGGAATAATTCACATGGGTAAATATGAATCAAGCCTAGCCATGGCCCTGGAGGGTAGGCTCTGCCAGGTTGCTGCTCTCAGCACTAGGCACTCTCCTCCAGACCTGTCTCATTAATTTCACAGCAAAATGTCAGGGCGAGGAAAACTGGGCGAAAAAGAGTTGGACTTGGTCTGATGCAACACCATATAGAGTAATGAGAAGTCAAACTAAATGTGTTAAGTTTCACACACTGTACTTGAACCATTTTTACCACAAGATAACTATAAATCTTTTTTTGACTTTTCTCTACAATGTGGGGCTAGGGGTCAGGATGAGGTGATTTAGATAACATATAGATGATTTATTAAATACCATTGGTGGTATTATGCTAAATAAGACATACATTCTGTGCTTAACTTTGCTGCAGTAGAAATAAAACCGTCTTGGAGTGAGATGGGTGTAATATTGAATCACTCTATCCCCCAGCTCCAATTGTGTGTTGTGAAATACAAAGAGGGAAATGAGAAACCAAACAGGTCCGGGCGAAGCGAAACAACGAGATGAAGACTAAATATGCATCCCTCCCTCTCTCCCTCTTATGGCTCCTCATGTCACATTACAGGTGCAGCAACCGGCCACCATTTTGAGGTAATCTCATACAAAGTGTCAAAACCTGTCATATCTGTTACACTTCCGTCTCCAGAGATCAACCTTCACCAAAGGCCTGATCAGGCTTGATCAGATGGAACTACAGTAAAATGATTCTATCCATAATCTACCTAACATAGGACTAAGACTGAGGAACCACATACATCTTCATTAACATGTCAGTATAACATTGTCTATTATTTACCGACTGAATCATATGCTATATCAGCTGTGAGGGGTATCCTTTTTCCCAAATCCTTTTTCTGTTAGCCAATCCATCACTTAAAGGAATGCATTAGTCAAAGTTTGTATTTATTTTGTATTTTATTTGTTATCGACTATGATGTTTGTGGCTGGAAAGAAGCATTTGATGGATTGTTCAGGCTCAGAGGTATAAACTTATTAAAGAATGGTAGTGTCCATTGTTGCAGTTCAATATACGATGGACTGTGGACAGGCTACTGGTGGGGCTTGACATTTAATTACATTTTCTGTTGCAAAAAAACAAAATGCATAAACAGAAAGAATAAAGGCTTGTGTTATAATTTTACTCTGGTCAGAAAACTATTACACACAGATTCCCAACTGACTTTAATTGAATGTAATACAGTTTATTTACCGTTTGTAACAATCACATGTCCAAAAGGACTATTTTGATTTGAATTGTATTTAAGCAGTTTTGGGTCAACTAAGAGACATTTATAATAATGTGGTCGGAGGTGCCGTATGGATGGTGTGAGGCACACAGAGGACAAATTGAGCTCCGTACCACATCACTGTGAGCCTCTCAAATTGTGTAACAATGAGCAAGGCTCTTTATAGCTATGCATTGACATGATTGGTTGATGGTAGGTGAGGGCAGGAGGTCCAGAATAAACATAAACTCACTTCCTTGACAACTTCCTTCACAACAGCTCTGCACTGCTGTGCGAACCCTCGTTGAATAAAGGTTAAATAAAAAATTAAAATATGAATTCCCTGACTTTTGCGGAGGCCGTATCACAGTAAATGCTGCACGGCAAATGCAGAAATCGGATTGACCATGCGGCGCCTTTTACTGTTAATAATGTGAATGTGTTGACTTTGATGTAATTCATATCTGATTGGTTTGGCCGTGGTCTGAGGCCATGCAGAGGACAATGAGTCAGCTTATCGAGGTCAAAGTCTCATGCCGGATAGAATAATCAAAGCCCCATTGAGCAAGTGGTTGCAGTTCGCTCTCACAGTCTGGAAAAAGAACAACACACTCTACAAATAACTGTGCTGCTAATTATAATATATCACTTACAAACACAAAGCAATACATGCCAATGGGGTTGCAGTTACAGTATATTATTAAAACAAACTGAATGGACAGCTCACTTCAAAATCAAACCAATTATTGAATGTTGAACTGAGAGCTCTCAAAGAAATATGGATTGTAAAATCTGTCCGGATGCAGAGACCAGTGTGAGAGAGCAGTGTGAGAGACCAGTGTAAGAGACCAGTGTGAGAGAGCAGTATGAAAGACCAGTGTGAGAGAGACAGTGTGAGAGAGCAGTGTGAGAAAGACCAGTGTGAGAGAGCAGTATGAAAGACCAGTGTGAGAGAGCAGTGTGAGAGAGCAGTATGAAAGACCAGTGTGAGAGAGCAGTGTGAGAGAGCAGTATGAAAGACCAGTGTGAGAGAGTGTGAGCAGTATGAAAGACCAGTGTGAAAGAGCAGTATGAAAGACCAGTGTGAGAGAGCAGTGTGAGAGAGCAGTATGAAAGACCAGTGTGAGAGAGCAGTGTGAGAGCAGTATGAAAGACCAGTGTGAGAGAGCAGTATGAAAGACCAGTGTGAGAGAGCAGTATGAAAGACCAGTGTAGAGAGAGCAGTATGAAAGACCAGTGTGAGAGAGCAGTGTGAAAGACCAGTGTGAGAGAGCAGATGAAAAACCAGTGTGAGAGAGCAGTATGAAAGACCAGTGTGAGAGAGCAGTGTGAGAGAGCAGTATGAAAGACCAGTGTGAGAGAGCAGTGTGTGTGAGAGAGCAGTATGAAAGACCAGTGTGAGAGAGCAGTGTGAGAGAGCAGTATGAAAGACCAGTGTGAGAGAGCAGTGTGAGAGAGCAGTATGAGACCAGTGTGAGAGAGCAGTATGAAAGACCAGTGTGAGAGAGCAGTATGAAAGACCAGTGTGAGAGACCAGTGTGAGAGAGCAGTATGAAAGACCAGTGTGAGAGAGCAGTGTGTGAGAGAGCAGTATGAAAGACCAGTGTAAGAGACCAGTGTGAGAGAGCAGTATGAAACCAGTGTGAGACCAGTGTGAGAGAGCAGTATGAAAGACCAGTGTGAAGAGAGTATGAAAGACCAGTGTGAAGAGCAGTATGAAAGACCAGTGTGAGAGAGCAGTATGAAAGACCAGTGTGAGAGCAGTATGAAAGACAGTGTGAGAGAGTATGAAAGACCAGTGTGAGAGAGCAGTATGAAAGACCAGTGTGAGAGAGCAGTATGAAAGACCAGTGTGAGCAGACCAGTGTGAGAGAGCAGTATGAAAGACCAGTGTGAGAGAGCAGTGTGAGAGACCAGTGTGAAAGACCAGTGTGAGAGAGCAGTATGAAAGACCAGTGTGAGAGAGCAGTGTGAGAGAGCAGTATGAAAGACCAGTGTGAGAGCAGTATGAAAGACCAGTGTGAGAGACAGTGTGAGAGAGCAGTATGAAAGACCAGTGTGAGAGAGCAGTATGAAGAGACCAGTGTGAGAGAGCAGTATGAAAGACCAGTGTGAGAGAGCAGTATGAAAGACCAGTGTGAGAGAGCAGTATGAAAGACCAGTGTGAGAGACCAGTGTGAGAGAGCAGTATGAAAGACCAGTGTGAGAGAGCAGTGTGAGAGAGCAGTATGAAAGACCAGTGTGAGAGAGCAGTATGAAAGACCAGTGTGAAAGACCAGTGTGAGAGAGCAGTATGAAAGACCAGTGTGAGAGACCAGTGTGAGAGAGCAGTATGAAAGACCAGTGTGAGAGAGCAGTATGAAAGACCAGTGTGAGAGAGCAGTATGAAAGACCAGTGTAAGAGACCAGTGTGAGAGAGCAGTATGAAAGACCAGTGTGAGAGAGCAGTATGAAAGACCAGTGTGAGAGAGCAGTATGAAAGACCAGTGTAAGAGACCAGTGTGAGAGAGCAGTATGAAAGACCAGTGTGAGAGAGCAGTGTGAGAGAGCAGTATGAAAGACCAGTGTGAGAGAGCAGTGTGAGAGAGCAGTATGAAAGACCAGTGTGAGAGAGCAGTATGAAAGACCAGTGAAGAGCAGTATGAAAGACCAGTGTGAGAGAGCAGTGTGAGAGAGCAGTATGAAAGACCAGTGTGAGAGAGCAGTGTGAGAGAGCAGTATGAAAGACCAGTGTGAGAGAGCAGTATGAAAGACCAGTGTGAGAGAGCAGTGTGAGAGAGCAGTATGAAAGACCAGTGTGAGAGAGCAGTATGAAAGACCAGTGTGAGAGAGCAGTGTGAGAGAGCAGTATGAAAGACCAGTGTGAGAGAGCAGTATGAAAGACCAGTGTGAGAGAGCAGTGTGAGAGAGCAGTATGAAAGACCAGTGTGAGAGAGCAGTGTGAGAGAGCAGTATGAAAGACCAGTGTGAGAGAGCAGTATGAAAGACCAGTGTGAGAGAGCAGTGTGAGAGAGCAGTATGTGTGAGAGAGAGCAGTATGAAAGACCAGTGTGAGAGAGCAGTGTGAGTATGAAAGACCAGTGTGAGAGAGCAGTGTGTGAGAGCAGTAGTGAAAGACCAGTGTGAGAGAGCAGTGTGAGAGAGCAGTGTGAAAGACCAGTGTGAGAGACCAGTGTGAGAGAGCAGTGTGAAAGACCAGTGTGAGAGAGCAGTGTGAGAGAGCAGTATGAAAGACCAGTGTGAGCAGTGTGAGAGAGCAGTATGAGCAGTGTGAGAGAGCAGTATGAAAGACCAGTGTGAGAGAGCAGTGTGAGAGAGCAGTATGAAAGACCAGTGTGAGAGAGCAGTGTGAGAGAGCAGTATGAAAGACCAGTGTGAGAGACCAGTGTGAGAGAGCAGTATGAAAGACCAGTGTGAGAGAGCAGTGTGAGAGAGCAGTATGAAAGACCAGTGTGAGAGAGCAGTGTGAGAGAGCAGTATGAAAGACCAGTGTGAGAGAGCAGTGTGAGAGAGCAGGTGGGAGCAGTGTGTGAGGTGTCTAAGTGACTCATGTTGATAATTAGGGATCAAAAGCTAGCTCCTAGCGTTGTTCCGTTACTCTGTCTAGACTGCTCGTCCTGGCATGGCTCTGATTGGTCTCATTAGGACCTGTTCCTCATCAAGTGTGAGACAGATGACAATTAAAGACATCTGGGTGATCCTCTCATGATGTGTGTGTATGTGTGTTTGTGTGTCTGAGTGATCCACATGGCTCTTATGATGGCTTTGATGACATCATGACCGTGGTGGTGGGGTGTGGCAGTGGGAGAGTCATACGGGAGCAGAATCAAATTCAATCACTCAGAAAAGTACATTTATTTTAAATGGATTATGATTGACTTGTCACTGAATGGTAGCTGCAAGTTGAATCCATTTGCAGAATGTGAGGTCACGCTCTTCTAGATCTACAAACACATTCATCAAAACACATGCTCACTTCACAGAATGAGACACATCTTTGTAGACAGGCATGATTGTGTAAATATAAATATCTGAGGTAATTTTGACTGAATCCAGGCCTGTGTTATTTTGTTTAATCTACACCTATGTTACTGCACTTTTATCTACCCATATATGTATCCGACACATACCAAAGATTTTAACACACAAGGTCCCATGGTTCCTTGAGTTGTGCACAGGCTGTAGGCTCAACCCCGGTCATTCCCTAGCTACACCAATAGTCACTTCCTGGTTTGAGATAAATAGGAAGTAGGCGTGGGAAATTCCATGGTAACAGAATGATTCTGCCATTTTTCACTTTAAAAGTATGCCAAATAAAAAACATTGACTCTATGCACAGGGACTATTTTTAACATGTTACAAAAACACAATTACTCATGGAACAGTGCAGATGTGAAGTTTGGTAACTGAATGATGGTAAAATCTCCCTCAGTTTTTTATGTGACCATAGCTACTCGGAATTGAGATTATATGACACCTTGAGTTTGAAAAAATATATTTAGGTTATTTAACTTAGTGAAGTGGATTAACCCATTCGTGTCCACAACGGAAATGTAAAATTCCCTTTAGTACACTTGCTCTCTGAGATTACTGATGGACAAATCTGAAGACCTATTGTCTACCATGTGAGTTTTTAATATTGTACTATATTTAGTCTTTGGACACGTGGGGTTACAGTTTTTTACAAATTTCATTAATTCAGTCCGAATGATCAGATCAATAATTGTTGGTATATAGATTGTCCGGATCAATATCTAAACGAATCCACACACGCTCTCTCTCTCTCTCTCTCTCTCTCTCTCTCTCTCTCTCTCTCTCTCTCTCTCTCTCTCTCTCTCTCTCTCTCTCTCTCTCTCTCTCTCTCTCTCTCTCTCTCTCTCACACACCCTAGAGTATATATAGGAGAAGCACATTCAATGGAGTCATTTTATCAGTTTTTTTCTATTTCTCAGATCTTAAACATGTTCAAATCTCAATAATTATCTGGATCAGTGCTCTCCAACCCTGTTCCTGGAGAGCTACCATCCTGTAGGTTTTCACTCCATCACTATTCTAGCACGATTGATTCTAATAATTAGCTGGTTGATAAACTGAACCAGGTTAGTTACAACTGGGGTTGGAGTGAAAACTTACAGGAGGGTATCTCCCCAGAAACAGGGTTGGAGACCCCTGGTCTAGACAAGTATATATAAAAACAATATCCCCAAAGAATCCACACACACTCTCACATTGCATGTTGTGTTTATATTTATTTCAGCATATATTGGCCCAGACAATTATTAAGATTTGAATAGCCAGTGAAATGATTGAATTTGATTGTAGTGCATATACTCGAGGTGTGTGTGGATTAAATATTTTATTCTCTCTCATTAATATACACACAATACCCTAAAATGACAAAGCAAAAACTGTTCTTTCGAAATGCTGCAAATGTTTGAAAAAATAATAACAAAAATTAAATATAACATTTACTTAAGTATTCAGACCCTTTACCCTACACTTTGTTGAAGCACCCTTGGCAGCGATTACAGCATCGAGTCTTCTTGGGTATGATGCTACAAGCTTCGAACACCTTTATTTGGGGAGTTTCTCCCATTCTTCTCTGCAGATTCTCTCAAGCTCTGTCAGGTTGGATGGGGAGTGTGGAAGCACAGCTATTTTCAGGTCTCTCCAGAGATGATCGATCAGGTTCAAGTTCGGGCTTAAGGACATTCAGAGATTTGTCCAAAGCCATTCCTGCGTTGTCTTGGTTTGTGTGCTTAGGATCATTGTCCTGTTGGAAGGTGAACCTTCACCCCAGTCTGAGGTCCTGAGCGCTCTGGAACAGGTTTTCATGAAGGATCTCTCTGACTAGTCTCCCAGTCCCTGCCGCTGAAAAACATCCCCACAGCATGAAGCTGCCACCTCCATGCTTCACTATAAGAAGGTTTCCTCCAGATGTGATGCTTGGCATTCAGGCCAAAGAGTTCAATCTTGGATTCATCAGACCGAATAATCTTGTTTCTCATTGTCTGAGAGTCCTTTCCAAGAGGGCTGTTGATGGTTGTCCTTCTGGAAGGTTCTCCCATTTCCACAGAGGAACTCTGTAGCTCTGTCAGAGTGATTATCCGGTTCTTGGTCACCTCTCTGAACAAGGCCCTTCTCCCCCAATTGCTCAGTTTGGCCGGGCGGCCAGCACTAGGAAGAGTCTTCACTAGGAAGAGTCTTGTTGGTTCCAAATATCTTCAATTTAAGAATGATGGAGGTCACTGTGTTCTTGGGGACCTTCAATGCTGTGTATATTTTTTGGTACTCTTCCCCAGACCTGTCCCTCGACAGAATCCTGTCTCGGAGCTCTACGGACAATTCCTTCAACCTCATGGCTTGGTTTTTGCTCTGACGTGCACTGTCAACTTTGGGACCTTATATAAACATGTGTGTGCCTTTCCAAATCATGTCCAATCAATTGAATTTGGACTCCAATCAAGTAGTAGAAACATCTCAAGGATGATCAATGGAAACAGGATGCACCTGAGCTCTATTTTGAGTCTCATAGTATAGGGTCTGGATACGTATGTAAGTAAGTTATTTCTGTTTTTTATTTTGATAAATTTGATAAAATGTCTTCAAACCTGTTTTCTCCTTTTCATTATGGGGTATTATGTGTAGATTGATGAGGATTTTTTAAAAATATTTTAGAATAAGGCTGTAATGTAACAAAATATGGAAAAGTCAGGGGGTCTGAATACTTTCCGAATGCACTGCATTTGCCAACAATTATGATGATGTGTACATGGATCCTTGATCTGTTCTATACGTAAATGTATAATCATGAATGTCATTCTCTTCATGGCGATATATTGTAAATATTTACGCAAAGGTAGAAAAATGTTATATCCTCCTTTACATGTTTCCGCTATTATTCTAACGAGCTCAGCCCCCAAACAAGACCACATTTGGTTGGTCCGGACCAAATCTGTACCAATTATAGATGTCTATGTTTCACAAGTTTGGACATCACAGTACAGCACAGTAGTGTACAGTCGAGTAGAGTTCAGTAAAGTACAGTATAGTACAGTACAGTATAGTTCAGTACTCTAATTTGCTGTCCAAACTTATGAAACAGAGGTCTATGAATTTTTTGATTTGGACAGAATGTATTTCAACATCCATGAATGTCCGGTGTTGGTCGGTGCTCAGTAGGTCAGAGGACTGGGTACAGGATATGGAAATACTGTAGATGGGGCTTATGGGTAGGTTTCAGTAATAGCATGGAGAGGTGACATTAATTGGAGAGAGAAAAAAAGACAAGGAGAGAAAGAGGGAAAGGTTGTCCAGATTGTTTTCACACTCATGCGACAGAAAGAGAAAGAAAACAGTTATCAGCTGAACATACTCATATTCCACTGGAATTGAGGGCAGTAGCAAGTGACCCAAGTGTAGTTTGTGACTACTATGAAATCCCATTGTAGCCAATTCAGTTGCAGTCATTCTGTTACAGATTTTTGGTATTTCTTTTACCGATTTGGTAACTATAAACCAAATTGTTATCAGTAAAAACACATACTAATTGGTAGGTCTAACTTTACTTGTTATGTCTGTGAACTTTCATTATCCCGTCTCTTCATGAGGAAGTGAAATTAGAAAATATTTTAAAGATATGCCGATTTAAGTCACAACTGGCACATCACATTTGGTGTCAAACGGAAAATGTTACAAATGTATGTCTTCATTTCACAAAGCTCTTCGCTTTCATTTGACACCATGTTATTGCTCATGGGGCTTCTTACATGGAAATGCCCGTGTGTGTCTGCATGTTTGGTGACAAGAAGGTTTTTCTAGTTTAAAAGTTCTCACATCATACAAGTACACTTACTCAAATACTTGTATTTATTTATTTTTTTATCAGAAGAATTTCTCTTTTGTGAACTATTGACTTCCAAGAACCAAAGTCTAGGAGGTTATTTCTTAGGCCTACTTATATATTTGGGGTTAACTCTGTGGACTATTTCTCCTTTGGGTTATATTACAGACTGACAACTGAACTGGTAAAACCCAATCCATATTTCATGTCTCACATCTGGATTAGATCTTTGGTTATTTGGGGATTCCTTATAGGATTGCTTTCACTTGAAAGAAAAATAGATACATGGTTGCTTATCCAACTGACCGTTGTTAAGGTGACGGCTTTGCATTGGCACCAGAGAGTGGCGAGAAGGTTAAGGGCATATTCTGGATTGGGGCAATGAGTGAATTATGGTAATGAGCGAATTGTGGCAATGAGTGAATTATGGTAATGAGTGAATTATGGTAATGAGTGAATTATGGCAATGAGTGAATTATGGCAATGAGTGAATTATGGCAATGAGTGAATTATGGTAATGAGTGAATTATGGTAATGAGTGAATTATGGCAATGAGTGAATTATGGTAATGAGTGAATTATGGCAATGAGTGAATTATGGCAATGAGTGAATTATGGCAATGAGTACATTTTTCGTTTGTGTCAACTTCAGCGTGAGAGAACAAAAGTGATTAGGAAGTGCATGTTATACCAGGTTACTGTACTGTAGATTAGAGTACAGGGTAGCAGTACTCATGGGTGGTATTCAACCCAAACTGGTTTGTTCCCAGGCAGAACAACACGGTTCCCACACTGGGAAACACTATCATAACTCAAATGATGACGATGAGGATGGTAATGATGATGACTCTCAATAACTCTCCTGTCATAGGTACCTATAAACTAAAGCGTTTGCTTATGCTGCACATTTGACATCAATCAGGTTGTGACAAGCTTAAGCTCACAGATGACACTTCATAAATCCACACAAAGACTAATTGAATTTGTGGCCACACAACCTTACTCAATTTAAGGCAGATTCTTTAAATAATGTGAGTGGGTGATCTATCGAGTTGGCTTGTCAAAATGTAATCATCTTGAATGTCAGATGACAGAGCTTTTACTGTAATTCCTTAAAACCAAGAAATAGCCTTGTCGCATGGCTAAAGCTTAGAGGAAGATTTACCCCATAAAGCCCTGAATACATTAAAACAATGTTGCAACCATCGCCAAATGAAAATGTTTCTGCCTGCAGACTATGCTCTCATTCCCCTGTATGGTGATGGATTAACTTTGGACAACAGGCAAATTTTAGAGATTCATCTGAGCCTGGCCAAAACCCTTTTTATCCTCCAGACCTCACTGAGAGGTCAGCCCAGACAGTAAGTGTATTATCATTTACACTGACTTCTGTATCATGGAAAGTATATCATTATTATCTTTCAAACTCTAAGTCTCTGACATGATGTTTAAACTTGTGTATTCATGGGATCCTCTGGGTACTGGACCTTTGGTTAAGGTTTGAGCGAGGAAACCAAATGTGAATTCCACCTCTGTCTTTGACACACAGGGCCAGGCCAGGACAGTGTTTGATTACTTGTGATTGGGTGATTGTATGTGTGTGCGTGTGTGTGTGTGTGCAGTGGGGAGTTATGTTCACACCGATATCCATGTGTTAACCACAGCCACTCATTTAACTAAGCCAGAGGCGGTATGCAATATTTAACAGTCAAGTGAGGATCTCACCCCTTGTGAGTCCAAACAAATCACTCTAGGCACTTGGCTGTAAAGTGCAGTTTGTTGTGATCTGACCAAAATATCAATAAAGTACACCACATACAGTACTCAGTAGTGAAAGAACACTCCATATTATTAAACACATGTTATCAACTGGGTTGTTCTAGCCCTGAATGCTGATTGGCTGACAGTCGTGATATAGTATCAACCCCTATATCAACCCGTATACCACAGGTATGACAAAACATGTATTTTTACTGCTCTAATTACATTGGTAACCAGTTTATAATAGCAATAAGGCACCTCAGGGATTTGTGGTTATGGGCAATATACCACATCTAAGGGCTGTATCCAGGCACTCCCAGTTGCATCATGCATAAGAACAGCCCAGAGCAGTGGAATAATTGCCATATACCACACCCCCTTGGGCCTTATTGCTTAATTATAACACTGGCATTAGCTTGTTGTTGTTGTTGGCTTGTTAGAGTGAATTACTTGTATATCATAATCATCAGAATACATGTATTCCTTGAACACATTGTGCTAAAATTGTGCTAAAATAATGTGATGATGTAGAATGTGTTCAATGGCAAGCCAACAAATTCCCTCACCTGTCTCTTTAACCAGTGTCATAGCAACAGGTTTAATGAGGAGAAGAAAACATATGAGCCTTTTGAGTTCTAACTGAGCTCTATCTCCCTCCCTCCCTCCCTCCCTCCCTCCCTCCCTCCCTCCCTCCCTCCCTCCCTCCCTCCCTATCTTTCTCTTTATCCCTGTAACTCTCTCTCTCTCTTATTCACTTGCTTTCTCGCTCCATGCTTCCCTCCATCCCTCTCATTCTCTCTCTGTCCCTCTTCTCCTTCTCTTAATGTCATATGAGTTTGGTAGCTAGGAATGGTTGCACACTCCAGTGGTAATATGTAAAAAAGTGCAAACTTAGATACCTATTTTCAACATGCTATTTACCACCTCATGCAGTAATGACATTCCATGTGGGGACTGCATTGCAGAGGGAAAACCTTGTGACTGGAGGATTGGGTTTGCTTTTATCGCCTGTTGCCCTTTAGTTTGTTTTCCGTTCTTCAGATTCAGAGGGGGTCTGGGGGCGGGCGTGAGGTGGCGATAGCTAGCTGCCAGCCTCTCCCACCTCTCCAGACCCTTTTCGCTCTCTCTCTCTCTCTCTCTCTCTCTCTCTCTCTCTCTCTCTCTCTCTCTCTCTCTCTCTCTCTCTCTCTCTCTCTCTCTCTCTCTCTCTCTCTCTCTCTCTCTCTCTCTCTCTCTCTCTCTCTCTCTCTCTCTCTCTCTCTCTCTCTCTCTATCTCTCTCTCTCTCTCACTCTCTCTCACACACACTCTCTCCATCTCCATCTACAGCCATACAAACAAAAACACAAACGAGAAAAAGACTGATAGAAGTGATTATCTTTACCAGAGGAGAATAGGGTCTCATTTATTTGTAAACTCATTGGGAAAGCAGATGGTCACACATCATATTTTCAGAAAACATAGTTTGAGGACTTCTCTCCTCTCTAGGTGTGGAGACTCTAATAATAATCTAAACACAAGGACTCAAAATTAGGACAAGAAGAAGAAGTAAAGCAAAAGTGACGACATAAAGCAAAATCATTATAAAATAAATAAACTATAAGAAATAGTGTTACACTGTAAGAAGATAAAAAGTGAACATAAATAATAAGTATCAAAAATTGCCTTGAATTCAATTCAAGTTCAAACTGATTTTGATTCTCTTCTAATAGCAGTGTTGTGTATGTAATATAGATTGCAAATCCCTGGGAGCATGCTTTCAGATCGCAATGTTTAGGGAGATGTAGTTTGACCCTACAACATACTGTAGGTTAGGTTCAACTAAAATAAGACTATTATCTAATATAAGACTTATATAGTCAAAAGTTTGAACACACCTACTCATTCAATGGTTCACGTAGATTGACACACCGGTTTTTCAAAAGACTCTAGGGGGGTTTTAAGTGACTGTAAATGAGCTCAGGATTCAAAAAGCAAGGAGAGAGAGAGTGCATATGCTAAAACCACGCTCCATTTAATCAGTACATGACATGACAGTGACACGCTCCAGCTTAACAAGATACACTTGGTCATAATTAAATGGATAGATGAGGGTGAAAATCATTGATATGGTGGAATATGAGAAGCCTGCTTAGCTGTCATCTGACAGATTATCGTCAGGTCAAGATCATTGATCCATTGAGCTGGTATTTTGTCCCTCCAGTTGGGCTTGGTTCAAAGCTCTGTGTAGACAGTGAACATGACCTCCACACACTCTTTGGGTAAATTGCCTTTCAAAGTATATTGCGGTGCACAGGTACGGCTAATCAATCTGTGTTGGATTGAAATTCAATTCAGTCTGTTGAGTGTTATGCTATGAATATGGCTATTTATAATTTTCTGATGTAATTGTGTTGGTGATTAGATAATCTCTGTGACTCATGAGCACTCAGGGGCTGAAGTGGCCATAGTATTGTCACATTTATGAGAGAGCCAGCATCCCCAGAGGGGGTGCTGGTGTAGACAGCATTCTAATTACCCCCAGGACGTATGCATCCATAGACAGGACTAAGATCACAGTCAGGGAAGGTCATCAATGTGCTGGCTAATACAGGTCTACAAGCCTGCATGTGGGTGTTGGGTAACGAGATTGAAGACACTGCACTCAGGGCCTGAGGGATTCTTCTATATGTATGGTGCTTTATGACAGTGTAGAATCTGAAGGTTTGGGGAGTGGAATCAGGTAAAATGACGTGTTATAAACTTACACTGTATATTAAGCTACACGTCCTCCCAGACAGTAAATTGACGTAGTTGTTGAATTTCTTCAGGTCTCTACACTCTCAGGGGTTGTTTTCAATGATTTCTATATGCACTAAATGACTAACGGGGGGCACTGTTTTGAAGCCACCACGCCTCCATCTTGGTACTCCCCCACCATTGTAAAAAATATCTATTTTTTAAATGCATTTATTAATGTCTACATTTGTTTTTGTTAGTGTGTGTTCAGCAAGTGAAATTGTGTCTGATAAGCTATAAGAAGTTTGTTAATGTATATTTATATTTTGTTTTAAGTTATTTCAGTTTTACTAGGTGTTATCACTGTTACACGCAATTCTATTACAGCCATTATGAGCCGATTGACACACATAATAAAAGAATCCCCATCAAAATCCATCTATTTAAGCTAGATATATCTGTTTTTTTTTTTTTGTATGGGCTGTGTCTCAATCTATCACATCCTCCTATGCCGGCCTTCTGCATCTGCGTCTGTTAGTCAGACCAGGAGACATCCCGAAAATCGTTCTACTCATGAAAACGCTTGTAGCGTGCGAACAGATTGGCCTAAGATGACCAAACTATGGACAGATGAGACTCATGAACACCATGGTGTTCTACGCTTTACTCAACGACCCATCAATGTACCAACTTCTGTCTGTAGCATCCAAACCGTTTGGGCTACGAAAATAACATGACTCCACTATGGAAAGGGGAGACTCTCACGAACACGGTGGGTTTCTCCGTTTTGGTCTACTATCTCCAGCAAGTGTCACTGGACTCGTCTGAAGGTAAGCCGGTATCGGTTTCAAAAAGGAATTGAAGTAGTTTTGCGCCAAACCAAAAAAGCGTTAAATATAAAATAAAATAGAAGATATAAGAAGGATCAAGAAATATACAGTACCAGTCAAAACTTTCGACACACATACTCATTCCAGGGTTTTTCTTAAATTGTTATATTTTCTACATTGTAGAATATTAGTGAGAACATTAGAACTACGAAATAACACAAATCATGCAGTAACCAAAAAAGTATTAAACTGTTTTTATTTTTATATTTGCAATTCTTCTAAGTAGCCACCCTTTGCCTTGATGTCAGCTAAGCACACTCTTTGCATTATCTCAACAAGCTTCATGAGGTAGTAACCTGGAATGCATTTCAATTAACAGGTGTGCTTTGTTAAAAGTACATTTATGGAATTCGTTTCCATCTTAATGCGTTTGAGCCAATCAGTGTTGTGACAAGGTAGGGGTAGTATACAGAAGATAGCCCTATTTGGCAAAAGGCCAAGTCCATATTATGACAAGAACAGCTCAAATAAGCAAAACGAAACGACAGTTCATCATTACTTTAAGACATGAAGGTCAGTCAACACGGAAAATGTTAAAAACTTTGAACGTTTCTTCAAGTACAGTCACGGAAATCATCTAGCGCTATGATGAAACTTGCTCTCATGAGGACCACCACAGGAAAGGAAGCCCCAGAGTTACCTCTGCTGCAGAGGATAAGCTTATTAGAGTTAATTGCACCTCAGATTGCAGCCCAAATAAATGCTTCACCGTCACTACATGGTATGGCCATCTTAAAACAATTTTATAAGTTAGCTTAATAGAACCCCTGTCACCCCTATTAAATGTGAGCTAAATATATATATTTTGTTTAATGAAAAAAACGAATAAACATTTTCCTTGAAGTATACACTACCATTCAAAAGTTTGGGGTCACTTAGAAATTCCTTTGTTTTTGAAAGAAAAGCAAATTTTTTGTCCATTAAAATAACATCAAATTGATCAGAAATACGGTGAAAAAATGGCGCCAGAGGAGATGGCCACCGTTTTATGGTCTCCTAACCAATTGTGCTGTGTTTTGTTTTGTTGCGATATTTGTAAATTATTTTGTACATAATGTTTCTGCAACCGTATCTTACAGCAGAAAAGAGCTTCTAGATATCAGGACATCACTCACCTCGAATTAGACAAAGAGCAAGTAGGACTCACACGATATTCTCCAAACACCCCACACAGCAAACATCCCAATTATTCGCAAAAAGGAAGCAACGTAGAGGAAGAAGAGCCACATAACTCGTCCGGACCCGCAGAAGGCAACTAGGAAAGCTGCTGTTACCGTCAATATTACTTGCCAACGTGCCATCATTGGACAATAAACTAGACGAGGTAAGATCACGAATATCCTACCAACGGGACATCAAAAACTGAAATATCCTATGTTTCACGGAATCGTGCCTGAATGACGACATATATGTTCAGCTAGCGGGATACACGCTGCACCGGCAGGATAGAACAGCACACTCTGGTAAAATGAGGGGGAGCGTTCTGTGCATATTTGTAAACATCAGCTGGTGCACGAAATCTAAGGAAGAGACTTCCTTTTGATTTTGCTCGCCTGAAGTAGAGTATATTATGATAAAGTGCAGCCCACACTACTTGACAAGAGAGTTCTCAGCTATGCTTTTCTTGGCTGTTTATTTACCACCACAGATAGATGCCGGCACTAAGACCGCACTCAGTCAGCTGTATAAGGAAATAAGCAAACAGGAAACCACTCACCCAGAGGCGGTACTCCTAGTGGCCGGAGACTCTAATGCAGGGAAACTTAAATCAGTTCTACCAAATCTCTATCTACATGTTAAATGTGCAACCAGAGGGAAATAAATTCTAGATCACCTGTACTCTACACACAGAGCTGCGTACAGAGCTCTCCCTCGCCCTTCATTTGATCAATCCGACCACAACTCTATCCTCCTGATTCCTGCTTACAAGCAAAAACTTAAGCAGGAAGCACCAGTGACTCGGTCTATAAAAAATGGTCAGATGAAGCAGATGCTAAACTACAGGGCTGTTTTGCTATCATAGACTGGAACATGTTCCGGGATTATTCCGATGACATTGAGGAATACACCACATCAGTCACTGGCTTTATCAATAAGTGCATTGAGGACGTCGTCCCCACAGTGACTGTACGTACATACCCCAACCAGAAACCATGGATTACAGTCAACATTCGCACTGAGCTAAAGGGTAGAGCTGCTGCTTTCAAAGTGCTTTGCCATCAAACAGGCAAAGGGTCAATACAGGGCTGAGATTGAATCATACTACACCGGCTCCGACGCTCGTCGGATGTTGCAGGGCCTGCAAACTATTACAGACTACAAATGGAAGCACAGTCGCGAGCTGCCCAGTGAGACGAGCCTACCAGACGAGCTAAATCACTTCTATGCTCGCTTCGAGGAAAGCAACACTGAGGCATGCATGAGAGCATCAGCTGTTCCTGACGACTGTGTGATCACGCTCTCCGTAGCCGATGTGAGTAAGACCTTTAAACAGGTCAACATTCACAAGGCTGCGGGGCCAGATGGATTTCCAGGATGTGTGCTCCGGGCATGTGCTGACCAACTGGCAGGTGTCTTCACTGACATTTTCAACATGTCCCTGATTGAGTCTGTAATACCAACATGCTTCAAGCAGAACATGCTTCAATGCTTCAAGCTTCCCTGTGCCCAAGAACACCAAAGCAACCTGCCTAAATGACTACAGACCCGTTGCACTCACACCCGTAGCCATGAAGTACTTTGAAAGGCCCCATTATCCCAGAAACCCTAAACACACTCCAATTTGCATACCGCCCAAACAGATCCACAGATGATGCAATTTGCATTGCACTCCACACTGCCCTTTCCCACCTGGACAACATGAACACCTATGTGAGAATGCTATTCTTTGACTACAGCTCAGCGTTCAACACCATAGTACCCTCAAAGCTCAATACTAAGCTAAGGAACCTGGGACTAAACACCTCTCTTTGCAACTGGATCCTGGACTTCCTGACGGGCCGACCCCAGGTGGTGAGGGTAGGTAGCAACACATCTGCCACGCTTATCCTCAACAGTGAAGCTCCACAGGCGTGCATGCTCAGTCCCCTCCTGTACGCCCTGTTCACCCACGACTGCATGGCCAGGCACGACTCCAACACCATCATTAAGTTTGCTGAAGACACAACAGTGGTAGGCCTGATCACAGAAAACGATGAGACAGCCTATAGGGAAGCAGGTCAGAGACCTGGCCGGGTGGTGCCAGAATAACAACCTATCTCTCAACGTAACCAAGACCAAGGAGATGATTGTGGACTACAGGAAAATGAGCACCGAGCATGTCCCCATTCTCATCGACGGTGCTTTAGTGGAGCAGGTTGAGAGCTTCAAATTCCTTGGTGTCCACAACAAACTAGAATGGTCCAAACACACAGTTGTGAAGAGGGCACGACAAAGCCTATTCCCCCTCAGGAAACTAAAAAGATTTGGCATGGGTCCTGAGATCCTCAAAAGATTCTACAGCTGCAACATCGAGAGCATCCTGCCCGGTTGCATCACTGCCTGGTAAGGCAATTGCTCGGCCTCCGACCGCAAGGCTTTTCAGAGGGTAGTGTGTACGGCCCAGTACATCACTGGGGCAAAGCTTCCTGCCATCCAGGACCTCTACACCAGGCGGTGTCCGAGGAAGGGCCTGAAAATTGTCAAAGACCCCAGCTACCCCAGTCATAGACTGTTCTCTCTACTACCGCATGTCAAGCGGTACCGGAGTGCCAAGTCTAGGACAAAAAGGCTTCTCAACAGTTTTTACCCCCAAGCCATAAGACTCCTGAACAGGTAACCAATGGTTACCCAAACTACTTACATTGTGTGCCCCCCCCCAATCCCTATTTTACGCTGCTGCTACTCTCCGTTTATCTTATATGCATAGTCACTTTAACTATACATTCATGTACATACTACCTCACATTGGCTAACTGGGCTGTCTGCATTGTGTCCCACCACCCGCAAACCCCTCTTTTTACACTATTGCTACTCTCTGTTCATCATATATGCATAGTCACTTTAACCATTCCCACATGTGTTAAGGTTTTCTTCCATCGAAGGAGAGGAGGACCAAAATGCAGCATGGTTATTTCAATACATCTTTAATGAAGATAATAACGAACAATACAAAACGTACGGTGAAAAACCAAACCAGCCCTATCTTGTGCAAACAAACACAGAGACAGTAACAATCACCCACAAAACACTCAAAGAATATGGCTGCCTAAATATGGTTCCCAATCAGAGACAACGATAAACACCTGCCTCTGATTGAGAACCACTCCAGGCAACCATAGACTTTTCTAGACAACCCCACTAACCACAATCCCATAACCTACAAAGAAAGCCTAGACAAAACACACCACATAAATAACCCATGTCACACCCTGGCCTGACCAAAATAATAAAGAAAACACAAAATCCTAAGACCAAGGCGTGACAACATGTGCATACCACCTCAACAAGCCTGACCAACCGGTGTCTGTATATTGGCTTGCTACTCTTATTTTTTAAATGTCTTTTTACTGTTGTTTCTTTTCTTTACTTACCCACACACACACACACACACACACACACACACACACACACACACACACACACACACACACACACACACACACACACACACACACACACACACACACACACACACACACACACACACACACACACACACACATACTTGTTTTTCTTTTTTTCTCCACACTATTGGTTAGAGCCTGTAAGTAAGCATTTTACTGTAAGGTCTACACCTGTTGTATTCGGCGCACGTGACAAATCAACTTTGTCACGTGATTTGAATTGACATGGTTAATGTTGTAAATGACTATTGTAGCTGGAAACGGCAGATTTTTTATGGAATATCTACATATGCTTACAGAGGCCCATTATCAGCAACCATCACTCATGTGTTCCAATGGCACGTTGTGTTAGCTAAACCAAGGTTATCATTAAAAAAGGCAAATTGATAATTAGAAAACTCTTTTGCAATTATGTTAGCACAGCTGAAAAGTGTTGTCCTTCTTTAGACTAGTTGAGTATCTGGAGCATCAGCATTTGTGGGCTCGATTATATGCTCAAAGAAACATGTCCAGAAACACTTTCTTCTAGAACTCATCAGCCTATTCTTGTTCTGATAAATGAAGGCTATTCCATGCGAGAAATTGCCAAGAAACAGAAGATCTCATACAACTCTGTGTGCTACTCCCTTCATAGAACAGCGCAAACTGGCTCTAACCAGAATAGAATGAGGAGTGGGAGGCCCCAGTGCACAAATGAGCAAGAGGACAAGTACATTAGAGTGTCTAGTTTTATAAACAGACGCCTCACAAGTCCTCAACTGGCAGCTTCATTAAATAGTGCTCGCAAAACATCAGTCTCAACATCAACAGTGAAGAGGCGATTCCTAGAAAGCTAGCATCCCGACGTCGCTTCTTCACTGTTGATGTTGAGAGTGGTGTTTTGCGGGTACTATTTAACGAAGCTGCCAATTGAGGACTAAAAGCATTTTCTTTTGGGGTGTTGCTATCGGCCCCCAAGTGCGAACAGTCAGTATCTAAGTAATATCTGTTCAATGCTTGATAGGGTATGTGATGTAAACCGAGAGATCTACTTTCTTGGGGACCTGAATATTGACAGGTTTTCATCAAGCTGTCCTCTCAAGAGGAAGCTACTTACTGTAACCAGTGCCTGTAGTCAGGTTATTAATCAACCTACCAGGGTGTTTAAAAACACTACAAGAACAAGATTATCCACATGTATTGATCACATTTTTGCTAATATTGTAGACCTTTGTTCTAAAGCTGTATCCATACCCATTGGAAGCAGTGATCACAATATAGTGGCTATATCCAGGAAAGCCAAAGTTTCAACAGCTGGGCCTAAAATAGTGTATAAGAGATCATACAAAATATTTTGCTGTGACACTTATGTGGATGATGTTAAACATATTTGTTGGTCTGATTAATGAGGAGCATCCTGACGACACATGATGAATTTATGAAATTGCTTCTTCCAATTATTGATAAACATGCACCTGTTAAGAAACTGACTGTTATAACTGTTTTGGCTCCATGGATTGATGAGGAACTAAAACACCGTATGGATGAAAGAGATTTGGCAAAGGGAGTGACTAATAACTCTAGCTGTACATCTGACTGGCTGACTTAATGCAAATTGAGAAATTTTGTGACTAAACTTAACAAAAAGAAGAAGAAACTGTATTATGAAGCCAAGATCAATGATATAAAGATGTGATGGAATAAAATGTTGGAGTACTTTAAATGAAATTATGGGTAGAAAGACAAATTCAACTCCGTCTTTTATCAAATCAGATGGCTTATTCATCACGAAACCATTTGATGTTGGCAAAGTGGGGAAAGTGGGCAAACTTAGGCAGGAAATGCCAACAATGAACAGTGAGCAATTGTATTCACGCATAAAAAGACAAATAATCAACGAAAGCATTGTAAGCTTGAATTTTTGTAAAGTTAGTGTGGGAGAGGTGGAAAAATGATTGTTATTGATCAATAATGACAAACCTGGCATTGCCAACTTAGATGGAAAGCTACTGAGAATGGTAGCTGACTCTATAGCCCCTCCTATCTGTCATATTTTTAATCTGAGCCTTAGAGGAAAGTCTTTGTCCTCAGGTCTGGAGGGAAGCCAAAGTAATTCCGCTACCCAAGAGCGGTAAAGCGGCCTTTACTGGTTCTAACAACAGACCTATAAGCTTGCTGCCATCTCTTAGCAAACTGTTAGAGAAAAACATGTTTGACCAAATACAATGCTATTTCTCTGTAAACAAATCAACAACAGACTTTCAGCATGCTTATAGAGAAGGGCACTCAACATGTATTGCACTGACACAAATTACTGATGATTGTTTGAAAGACATTGATAATAAGAAGATTGTGGGAGCTCTACTGTTAGATTTCAGTGCAGCCTTTGATATTATTGACCATAACCTGAAAAACATATCTGTCATGGCTTTTCAACCTCTGCCGTATCGTGGATTAAGAGCTATCTATCTAATAGAACTTAAAGGGTCTTCTGTAATGGAAGCTTCTCTAATGTTAAACATGTAAAGTGTGGTGTACCGCAAGGCAACTCTCTAGGCCCTATATTATTTTCTATTTTTACCAATGACCTGCCACTGGCATTAAAAAAAACATGTGTGTCCATGTATGCTGATGATTCAACTATACAGTATATGCATCAGCACCATAGCTACTGAAACCCTTATCAAAGAGTTGCAGTCTGTTTTGGAATGGGTGGCCAGTAATAAACTGGTCCTGAACATCTCTAAAACTAAAAGCATTGTATTTGGTACAAATCATTCTTTAAGTTCCAGACCTCAGCTGAATCGGACGTGTCTACCTTCACTATGAACGCTAAAGAGGGGTCCGAGTGCACCAACACGGGCGCATCAGTGAACAGCGCCTTCAACCGTTTGAAGGCTCTATCAGCCTCTGCCGACCACTGTAAACGCACTGCCCCCCCCCTTGAGCAGTGAGGTAATGGGGGCTGCTACCTGGCCAAAACCCCGGATAAACCTCCGGTAGTAATTGGCAAACCCTAAAAACCGCTGCACCTCCTTCAGCAAGGTTGGAGTCGGCCAATTACGCACAGCCTTAACGCGGTCACACTTCATCACCCCTCCCCCCCCGAGTTGGAAATGTGATAACCCAGGAAGGAGACAGTTCGTTTGGAGAACACACACTTTTCAGCCTTGACGTATAGGTCATGCTCCAGCAGTCTACCAAGCACCTTGCGCTCCAGAGACACATGCGCAGCGCGTGTGGCGGAATAGATCAGGATATCATCGATATATACAACCGCACCCTGCCCGTGCAGGTCCCGGAGAATCTCATCTACAAAGGTTTGAAAGACGGATGGAACATTCTTTAACCCATACGGCATGACGAGGTACTCATAATGGCCCAATGTGGTACTAAACACGGTTTTCCACTCGTCTCCCTCCCGAATACGCACCAGCGTATATGCGCTCCTGAGGTCCAGTTTCGTGAAAAACCATGCTCCGTGAAATGATTCCACCCCTGTAGGGATGAGAGGTAGTGAGTAACTAAAACCCCATTGTGATGGAATTGAGACCTCTATAATCAATGCACGGACACAGACCTCCCTCCTTTTTCTTCACAAAAAAGAAACTCAAGGAGACGGGTGAAATGGAGGGCCAAATGTACCCCTGTCCCAGAGATTCCGTGACATATGTCTCCATAGCGGGTACACGTGACTCCTGGGAAGCGCAGCGTTTACCTGGAGGTTTATCGCACAATCCCCCTGTCGATGAGGTAGTAATTTAGTCGACCTCTTCTTACAGAAGGCGATAGCCAAATCGGCATACTCAGAGGGAATGCGCACAGTGGAAACCTGGTCTGGACTCTCCACCGACGTGGCACCGATGGAAACTCCCATACACCTACCTGAACACTCCTCTGACCACCCCTGGAGAACCCCCTGTATCCACTAAATCCTGGGATTGGGAACCCCCAGCACCACTGGAAATGCAGGTGAATCGATAAGGAAGAGGCTAATCCGCACCCTATGATCCCCCTGCATTAACATGTCCAGTGGAAATGTGGCCTTCCTGACCAGCCCTGACCCTAATGGTCGGCGTGCACGGGGAAAGGAGGATCTATCGGCACCAGCGGAATTCCCAGCTTATGGGCGAGTCCGCGATCCATAAAATTCCCAGCTGTGCCTGAATCGACTAGCTCCTTATGCTGGGAAGAGGGAGAAAATTCATTATAAACATGTGACCAACAGGTGGTTCTGGGTGAGTTTGATGCTGACTCACCTGGGGTGACCGAGAAGTGTTCTGCCTGCCCTCTCGACTCCCATACGGGCTCCTCCAGCACCGGGCGGCAGTGTGTCCTCTCCGACCACAGCTGGTGCAGGAGGAGCCTCTTCCTCCAGTACCCCTCGAAGCGCCGCCCCCCCTAACTCTATAGGAATGGGAGGAATTGACAGGACCCTTTCTGAACGCCCACGGGCAGCTAGCAGATTGTCCAGCCGGATTGACATGTCTATAAGTTCGTCGAGGGAGTGAGTGGCTTCCTGACACGCTAGCTCCCTGCGGGAGTGAGTGGCTTCCCGATGGAGGCTGCACCAGTAGTGGTCGATCAGGGCCCTGTCATTCCACCTGGCCCCAACAGCCAAGGTCCGGAGCTCCAACACAAAGTCCTGCTCGCTCCTTGTCTCCTGCCTCAGGTGGAATAGTCGCTCACCCGCCGCTCGGCCCTCCGGAGGGTGGTCGAATTCTGGATAGTGCTCCCTTGCCGAGTCTGGGCCATTCCAGACAGTGTTGGTCTACTCCAGAGCTCGACCCGTCAGGCAGGAGAGAAGGATGCTCACACTCCCCTACCCCGAGGGAGTCGGCCTCATGGTAGCCAGGTACAGCTCGAGCTGGAGTAAAAAAAAACCTGGCACCCAGCCGCAGCTCCATCGTACTCCCTCGGGGGAGCAAGACGAAGTGCGCTGGAGCCGGACGCCACCGGAGGAGTAGGTTGACTCGGACGAGCCGGAGGTGAAATGGGGAGACCACTCCTCTCCCATCGGTCCATTCTCTCCATCATCTGGTCCATCGCAGATCCAATCCGATGGAGGATGGTGGTATGGTGGAGGACGCGTTCCTCCATTGATGGAAGGGGGGTGGCCTCTGCTCCTGCTGACTCCATTCTGGAGGTGCGGGCTTCTGTAATGCTCTTAGGCGTAGTGGGTCCAGAGTCAGGTGCAGGAGGAAGAAATAGTGCTTTATTTACGCACAGGACAATGGTACGCGCCAAGCTACTGGGCGCACATACATGATCGCCCGAAACAAGGACTAAACAAGTCCGGAGGAAAACCCAAAACTGAGACGCACTACCACACAATAACACAGTGGGAAAAACAAGCCCGTACAAAGAGCAGGCAGGCCTAACGGCTTAAATAGCCAAGCGAAAAAAACTAAACAAGAAACAGGTGTAACTAATAAGACAAAACCAACAGAAAAGGAAAAGGGATCGGTGGCAGCTAGTAGACTGGTGACGATGACCGCCGAGCGCCACCCGAACAGGGCCATAAACGGCACGCGAGGGATTTTATTTGGCCCCCAAAGTATATATATTTTTTAAAGAAATAAAAATATAAAAGGGATTTTATTTTTTGATCAAATAAAATGCTGAAGTCACCAAGAATTCAGCTAAATTGCTGAGTTTAAAAATAACATGGGCAGACAACAGAGTAAGTCAACCAAATATCTATCCAGCACTTCTCTCCTAAAACAGCACTAATCTGTCAGTACAGAAGAAAGAGAATCTCTTTTTCCTTCAAGTAAAGTAAGGCTTCGTGAAGCATAAATTTGTACATTGTCACTTCCCATTAACATCAGCAAAACTCACCATTTAACTCAAGTTCAAGGGCTTAGACGTCTCAGAAATAAAGTAGTGTGCACAAGTACATTAATTGTTAGGCCTACAATCATTTGACTGGTTAATTAGTTAAATGCTTTGCAGAAATACATGTCATAAGAAGAGGAAACACCTCCAGAGACAGCCAATACCATTCAATTGCATGAGCACTCAGGATTACTCTGCTATAGCCCCTTGGTGAGAGACTCTACATCTCCTCGGTTGAGTGTAAAACTCTACAGCTAAGTGATTGAGAGATGCTGTGTGTCTCTGTGTTCTGGCTGATTGGACAGGCCCCTGAACACAAGTACATAAATGAGTATACAAACTGAATCATAGTAGAGGTTCTCTCTCTCTCTCTCTCTCTCTCTCTCTCCCAATCTCCATCCCTCTCACCCAGTCTTCCCTCTTTCTCCATGTCTTTCTCCATTATTTTCTCTCTCCTGTGACTCTGTCACGTCTGTGTGTGTTTGCTGCCACCACCCTCAGCCCCAGATGCTGCCATACATCCTCATGAGCCATGCAATTTTAATTTTAAAGGCACGCAATGCCTCGTTCCTCAGAGACAAAGTAAGCTGAGAACATACCTAAATAGAAAGCTGAATATGTGTTTTCGATGTCAACATCATTGGCCTATAGATACTGTACATAGGCCTATAGATACAAAACCCAATATTTGTATTATGCCTGGTGCTTTTGAGCAACAGTGCAAAGGAAGATATATTTCCTTTTGATATTCTGTTCTATACACAGACGATCTATGGTAAGTGCCCAATAAACATACTGGAAATAATGTGTTGCTCATACATTTAGAGCACTGTTTCATGATCTGGCGTTCGTGTTGAATCTCACTGAATTATGGATGGAGATAAATCAGCAGAGTTTGATCTCCTGGTCTCATTGAGCTGTTAATACTGAGCATTAGATCATCAAGATGTTAGGTAGAGAGAAAGAGGGGGGGACAGATGCACAGACAAAGAGAGGGAGCTCTGAAGATAGAAAAACCAGGATGGTCCTTTTTAAAATAGGGCATTACAGCATTACAAGAACCTAATGGAAGAGCTTTGGATTGAAGGCACAGGGGATTGACAGTCTGCATAGGTGTGTGTGTGTGTGTGTGTGTGTGTGTGTGTGTGTGTGTGTGTGTGTGTGTGTGTGTGTGTGTGTGTGTGTGTGTGTGTGTGTGTGTGTGTGTGTGTGTGTGTGTGTGTGTGTGTGTGTGTGTGTGTGTGTGTGTGTGTGTGTGTGTGTGTGTGTGTGTGTGTGTGTGTGTGTGTGTGCATGTGCGTGTGTGTGTTTGTTCATGTGTGTGTAGCATCTCTGGCCCCACAGTTGTCAGGGCCCAGAGCCCTTTCCCTGCTACAGCCAGTCCCCTGTGTCCCCTGAATCACTCCCTAACTGACACGCACAGAGACAGAGAAAGAGGGAGGGAGAGAGCTGGGGCAGCAGAGAGAGGATGGGGTGTGATATAGAGAGCAAGAGAAAGAGGAAAAGGCAGGTGGTGAGATACAGAGAAAGAAAGAGAGGAAAGTGAGAGAGGAAGGCAGGGGGAACAAAGTGAGAAAGAGAAAGAGAGGATGGAAAACACTGTATCTCTCTTATCTTCTCTCTCTCTCTCTCTCTCTCTCTCTCTCTCTCTCTCTCTCTCTCTCTCTCTCTCTCTCTCTCTCTCTCTCTCTCTCTCTCTGTCTCTCTCTCTCTCTCTGTCTTTGAACATCTTCTTCAACCCCATCTTTCCTCTGTTCTTTCACCTTCACCATTGGAACACCCATGCCTCAGCCCTTCCCTCCCATTGGTTCTCAACAGGTGTTCTGGGGGTTCACTGTTAAAAAAATGACCTAACGACACACTCAGATGACCATTTTCAATACACTGATTTTAGTTATTAGAGACACTTTATATAATTGGTCACAGAGCTAGAACTACAATTTTTTTTACCCTTCCCCAAATCCTGGGTGTCGGTTTTGATGAGTCAAACCCCCCACCGCACAAACTATTGGAAATCTATACAGATTTGACATTGGAGTAATGAACTCTGTTTGCACAGAATGAAAATATTCCAGTTTACCTGAATTGGAATCCACTTTAGATGTTATGTCCCTTTAAAAATAGATATACCAACAGGAAAATAAATGCTGTATTTCTAAATGTCAGGATATGAAAGGTTTTACAAAACCTAACAGATGGTTTGGGTATGATATTACAGACAGTGGATTTAAGGTTGATACAAATGTACAGCACATCCAACCAATCCCCAATGAGCGTTTAGGGATGGAGCCATTTATTAAAGGGATTCATTCTTAACTGATCCTATATTCTCTATTCATGGCTTACCAATATTTAACAGCTCTGGGTCATATAACCCATGGAGAGGTGGAGGAGTCACTCACAACAGAACAGAACAGAGCCCCCTCATCCTCCACCTGTAATAAAAAAACAAGCTCTGCACTTTGAGACTTAACTTTGACCATGTTCAAGGTCAGGAAGGTTGGCCTGTAGCTGTAAACCCACCCTGCCTTCATTCAGCTAGGGATCGAGGCAGAGCTAGGCAGACGCTATTGTCACCGCAAAGTCTGTCTACTTGCCTGTCTGCCATGGAACCGCAAAGAGAAGTGGACACACTGTTGCCATAAATAAGAGATGATACATTCATGAAATATTTAGTTCTCTCTATATTGAGATTTGAGGTTCTGACTCCGTGTCACTTGTGATGTGCTGTGGCTCTGATGATGACTTCAGGTCTGTGACTTCTCCACAGAGACTTTTCTTTTGCACTGTAAGCAAATAACACTAGTGCCTGTTAGGGTTGAACCGGAGTCCACGCCCTTCTGGAGAAACGGCTGTGACACAACTACAGGACAGACAAACTGACGAGGAGCGTGGTTCCTGAATCATTGGAACCGTCGTTTCATATGTGGACAGACACACAGATAGTAGTAATGCACACTATCGACGTGTTCACCTTTCTCTGGTGCTTTCTCTTTTCAAGTCTCCATGGAAGTTAGGTGTTTATTTTCTTAATCATTATCATGTGGATATGGAGTGAATAGAATTGAATAAACAAAGCCTTGAGCGAAATTATAGATTCTATTTACAGTGGATAATTGGTATGGGGCGTCTAGACGCGAGCCTATTAGACACAGCTTAGCGGCATACGCCGGCGCTGATACCATCGCTTGTTTTAATCTGGGCAAATAATGGACTGAAGAGAAAAATGCACCTGAGGCAAATCTTTGTATTCATTCTACAAAGAATGAGAGAAAACAAAACTGACAGCAACATGAGTGCAGAGTAATAGATCTACGAAAGGTGTGCTAAGCCCTGCTAGTCATCACAAGTGCTAAAAGTCCAAACAAATAAACAGTTTGTGTGCGTGTCTCCTCTGTGCACGTCTGGGCGTCTGCTTGCATGTGTGCATTTCCCTTTTTACACACACACACACACACACACACACACACACACACACACACACACACACACACACACACACACACACACACACACACACACACACACACACACACACACACACACACACACACACACACACACACACACACACACACACACACACACACACACACACACACACACACACACACACACGCACAGCTGCCCATCACGTCTCACTGTTGGAAGAGCCACCACACTGTCCATCCCTTAGGTACATAGGTCTCCTTTCAAGCTTGGTTTTTAACCCCCTGTCCCTTCCTAATAGTAGGTGAGAAGTGCACCAAACTCTTAAGGCTTAGTGGATGTCACACCCCCTCTCCGGTCCTCCCTATGGGGTTGCTCTATCTCTGACAAGACAGAACCATTCAACTTTCCTAGAATGTGATGGAGGGGACCATTTTATGACCTTCCTATAAGTCAGTGGAATGTCAGGACTGAATAAACCTTGGTTGTGTCCCAAATGACACTCTATTCCATATATAGTGCGCTACTTTTGACCAGAGTCCAATGGCCCTTGGTCAAAAGTAGTGCACAATATAGAGAATAGTCAACAGTGAAGAGGCGACTCCAGGATGCTGGCCTTCTAGGAATCACCTCTTCACTGTTGATGTTGAGACTGGTGTTTTGCGGGTACTATTTAATGAAGCTGCCAGTTGAGGACTTGTGAGGCGTCTGTTTCTAAAACTAGACACTAATGTACTTGTCCTCTTGTTCAGTTGTACACCGGGGCCTCCCACTCCTCTTTCTAGTCTGGTTAGGGCCAGTTTGCGCTGTTCTGTGAAGGGAGTAGCACACAGCGTTGTACAAGATCTTCAGTTTCTTGGTAATTTCTCGCATGGAATAGCCTTCACTACTCAGAACAAGAATAGACTGATGAGTTCTAGAAGAAAGTGATTTGTTTCTGGTTATTTTGAGCCTATAATCGAACCCACAAATGCTGATGCTCCAGATTCTCAACTAGTCTAAAGAAGGACAACACTTTTCAGCTGTGCTAACATAATTGCAAAGCAGTTTTCTAATGCTCAATTAGCATTTTAAAATTATAACCTTGGATTAGCTAACACAACGTACCATTGGAACACAGGAGTGATGGTTGCTGATAATGGGCCTCTGTACCCTTATGTAGATATTCCATTAAAAATATGCCGCTACAATAGTAATTTACAACATTAACAATGTCTACACTGTATTTCTGATCGATTTGATGTTATTTTAATGACCAAAACATTTGCTTTTCTTTCAAAAACAAGGACATTTCTAAGTGACCCCAAACTTTTGAACAGTATTATACATTGGACATGCATATAGTTTCCATGTTTTCTAGTTAGTTGATGGTCTTATGAGACTAATACGACAGCAGTTCTGCTTACATAAACACCTTAAAGGAGCTGCAGGTGTTTAATTTTATTTAGCCCTTTGAGAATTTTGGAATTCTTCTGTAAATGGATGCAAAGTTGCACATTTAACCCGTACAACTTGATTTGGATTGTACATCTGTATATGCACTACAAACAATCTACAGACCATATTTAACCTTATGATACTTGCATTACGTTGGCTAATTTCCCAAAGGTAGAATAGCAAGTCCTACCAATTTTAAACCTATTTGATACTGATCGACCCCATCTCAACATGACACACACTGTATTGATTCCATCATTATGTGTGCAGTCATGCTTAAAAGATTGTGCCCTGTCCTGCAGACAGGGTGGGGAAGGTTACTTTCTAAATGTAATCGGTTACAGTAACTAGTTACAATCAGTAACACAACTTTTGGATTACCCAAACTCAGTAACACAATCTGATTACTTTCAGTTACTTTTTGATTACTTCCCTTAAGAGGTGTTAGAAAAAGACCAAAAGGATCCATCAAATGCAATTACAAATAAATGTGTTATCATAGTGGTCTCTGTCTTGCGGTCACACTCACTCAGGTTGAACAAATGTAAACGTACACCTTTTTTCAATGCTGAATTGAATGTCACAAAGAAAACAGAAAGGTGTGATAATGTATTTTTTCTGAAAACATACTTTCTGAATTTAAAAGAAATCCACAAAGTAATTATCTTGTTTAGAAAAAAATCTGGTTACATGATTTTTGCTGGTAAAGTAACTGATTATAGTTTTTTTTTGTAATCAGATTACATGTAATATGTAATAAGTTACTCCCCAACCCTGCCGGCAGATCATACAATAGCACATACTGTACATGATCATTCTTTACATCAGCACCACACCATGGCTCTGCTGAGCAAAAATGGGCACAATTCCAACAACAGAATACTGGCAGAGAGAGTGGTGTGTGATTTGCCTGAGGGGCTTGGCAGCATTAAGCTACAGTCTGGGATTTGGGAAGCTGTTCAATGGTTATGTACATTTTTTAAATTTACCCATTTTACCTTAAATAATATAACTTATTGGGAGTTGGGAGATTCACACAACAATACATTTGAGAGGAGTTACATTACCCCAGCTTCATCCCTCAGCTGTAAAGACCATGAAAACAAGTGGAAGGGACCATTTTGTTGTTTTTCAACTCACAAACTGTAGCTTTAAGCAGACAGTAGGTTGAGCTGCATGCGGCAGAATCAGAAGCAGGCGTGTTCCTGTCAGTCCCTGGAGATGTGTGTGTGTGCGTGTGTATATGCGTGTGTGTGTGTGTGTTCCTGCCGGTCGCTCCCTGGAGAACACCAGTGTGTTTACCATAATCCAGGCCTGAGGGTGCATCCACTCCTAATCACCTCCATCTAGTCCCACTGCAGATAGCACTTCACTAGCCATTAGTACCACACTCACAGAGAACTAGTACAGCTCCACCACACTTTAAAGTGATGAAGTATTCGTTAGACTCCACAATAGTGTTCAGATTTACAATAAAGTTCATTAAGTAATATTACTTTGTCCATTATTTAACATGAATAAGTGATTTATTAATTTATGATACATCATTGAATGGAGGGCAGTTGCACCATAGCTTTTTTATGGAAGTGTGTCTGGATGTGGGATTGTTTTGCAAAATTGCACCCAGGATTTAGTATAAATCAATCGTGAATCATGCAATGTCACCGTGGCTATATAAAAAAGAAATGAATGAAACGTAGGCTATTATATGTCAACGGACAGTCATCTGTATGTGGCAATCATGTCCTCAGCATGTCTACATCGTAACAGTCTTCAGCATGTCTACATGTAACAGTCTTCAGCATGTCTACATGTAACAGTCTTCAGCATGTCTACATGTAACAGTCTTCAGCATGTCTACACTGTAACAGTCTTCAGCATGTCTACATGTAACAGTCTTCAGCATGTCTACACTGTAACAGTCTTCAGCATGTCTACATGTAACAGTCTTCAACATGTCTACATGTAACAGTCTTCAGCATGTCTACACTGTAACAGTCTTCAGCATGTCTACACTGTAAGTATTCAGCATGTCTACATGTAACAGTCTTCAGCATGTCTACACTGTAAGTCTTCAGCATGTCTACACTGTAACAGTCTTCAACATGTCTACATGTAACAGTCTTCAGCATGTCTACACTGTAACAGTCTTCAGCATGTCTACACTGTAAGTATTCAGCATGTCTACATGTAACAGTCTTCAGCATGTCTACACTGTAAGTCTTCAGCATGTCTTCATCGTAACAGTCTTCAGCATGTCTACACTGTAACAGTCTTCAGCATGTCTACACTGTAACAGTCCTCAGCATGTCTACATGTAACAGCCCTCAGCATGTCTACATGTAACAGTCTTCAGCATGTCTACACTATAACAGTCTTCAGCATGTCTACATGAAACAGTCCTCAGCATGTCTACACTGTAACAGTCTTCAGCATGTCTACATGTAACAGTCTTCAGCATGTCTACATGTAACAGTCTCATCATGTCTACATGTAACAGTCCTCAGCATGTCTACATCGTAACAGTCTTCAGCATGTCTACACTGTAAGTATTCAGCATGTCTACATGTAACAGTCTTCAGAATGTCTACACTGTAACAGTCCTCAGCATGTCTACATGTAACAGTCCTCAGCATGTCTACATGTAACAGTCCTCAGCATGTCTACATGTAACAGTCCTCAGCATGTCTACATGTAACAGTCCTCAGCATGTCTACACTGTAACAGTCTTCAGCATGTCTACATCGTAACAGTCTTCAGCATGTGTACATCGTAACAGTCTTCAGCATGTCTACACTGTAAGTATTCAGCATGTCTACACTGTAAGTCTTCAGCATGTCTACATGTAACAGTCTTCAGCATGTCTACATGTAACAATCTTCAACATGTCTACATGTAACAGTCTTCAGCATGTCTACACTGTAACAGTCTTCAGCATGTCTACACTGTAACAGTCTTCAGCATGTCTACACTGTAAGTATTCAGCATGTCTACATTGTAACAGTCTTCAGCATGTCTACACTGTAACAGTCTTCAGCATGTCTACATGTAACAATCTTCAGCATGACTACATGTAACAGTCTTCAGCATGTCTACACTGTAACAGTCTTCAGCATGTCTACATGTAACAATCTTCAGCATGTCTACATGTAACAGTCTTCAACATGTCTACACTGTAACAGTCTTCAGCATGTCTACACTGTAAGTATTCAGCATGTCTACATTGTAACAGTCTTCAGCATGTCTACACTGTAACAGTCTTCAGCATGTCTACATGTAACAGTCTCAGCATGTCTACACTGTAACAGTCTTCAACATGTCTACACTGTAACAGTCTTCAGCATGTCTACACTGTAACAGTCTTCAGCATGTCTACACTGTAACAGTCTTCAGCATGTCTACACTGTAACAGTCTTCAACATGTCTGCATGTAACAGTCTTCAGCATGTCTACACTGTAAGTCTTCAGCATGTCTACACTGTAACAGTCTTCAGCATGTCTACACTGTAACAGTCTTCAGCATGTCTACACTGTAACAGTCTTCAGCACGTCTACACTGTAACAGTCTTCAGCACGTCTACACTGTAACAGTCTTCAGCACGTCTACATTGTAACAGTCTTCAGCATGTCTACACTGTAACAGTCTTCAGCACGTCTACACTGTAACAGTCTTCAGCATGTCTACACTGTAACAGTCTTCAGCATGTTTACACTCAAAGAACCTGCTATGTGTGATATGCCAGTCACATAAACCTGCAATTACTCAGTTACATGCTCAATTAACATGACTTTGCTTTACTTAATTACACAGCTCAGTACTTACTTTATTGCACACACATCAATTTGCCCATACACATGATGTATTCCTTAAAGTAAGTATGGGATGGATCATACTAGGCTTAGATTAAACTGGGGACGGATGATACAGGGCATGGATGAAACGGGGGATGAATGATAAAGGCGATGGATGATAAATGCGATGGATAATAATGGCGTTGGATGAAACTGGCGATGGATAAAACTGGGGATAAGTTATACTGACGATGGATGATACTGGCAATGGATGAAACTGGGGATGCATGATACTGGCAATGGATGAAACTGGGGATGCATGATACTGGCAATGGATGATACTGGGGATGGATGAAACTGGGAATGGATAAAACTGGGGATGCATGATACTGGCAATGGATTAAATTGGGGATGGATGATACTGGGAATAGACGGAACTGGGGATGGATGATACTTGGGATGGATGATACTGGGGGATGGATGAAACTGAGGATGGATGATAGTGGGGATGGATGATACTGGGGATGGATGGACTCATCCTCTCTGGTTGAGGACAGTCATCTGAACATGTCATAGGGAAATTTAATTCTCAGAGAAAAATGGGTTATTTGGTAGTCGTACACAGAGGAAACATATCACTTCCAAGGAAAAATGTTAGTTCACCATATTGGCAGATCAAGAGAATTAATCCCTTATTTTCTTCTTAATCCCTTTTCTTATCATCAGATTATGAAAATCCTGATCCCCATCCTCTCAGATATTAAACTGCACCCAGAATACAACTCCAGGCTTAAAGAAATCAATGCCCTGGCCCTCTTGTCCAGAGCTCCTGGCTCAAGTACACTTTGTTTTGAATTTCTTTTAGTAATTCCCCTCTCCATCCTCGTCCCCCTGACATGAATAATCTTGGCGAGCCACTGGTCTTTGGTATTCAGAGGGTGACAATCTGCTCAAACAGAGGCAAATTGGAAAAATGCTTCAGACGCATTTTCATTCATCCACAGAGGCAGAGGTGCAGGCCGCGTGATTCCCTCTACAGGGCCCTGCCACGACAAGACAGCACAACAGCCTCCATGACTGGCTATTTTTCTCCCTCTGTGTGTGTGTATGTACAATATGCGTGTGGGTGTCACTACTGTTACATGCCCTTGATGACATTGGTCACTGGGTGAAGGCTATTTCAAGATATGAATCTTCCCATTGAGTGTTGCTCCATACACAGCTACATTTCTCCTGACAGGCCTGTTCCTTTTCTCAAGCATGTCATGGAGCCTTATTTATTTTTTGCCCATTCATATATAAAGTACTGCTTGAATAGATACAAGAACCGAGTCTTTCAAGATAGATTTGATTTTTTTTTGTTACCAACTGAGTACTGTATCTATCTCTGAACCTATTGGCCTATGAATGCAGGTATACTTCACATGCATTGTAATGGTTTTCTTCCGTTGAAGGAGAGGACCAAAGCGCAGCGTGGTAAGTGTCCATGGTATTTATTTAAACACATAAACTGAACACTCCATACAAAAACAATAAACGTAACGTGAATAACCAAAACCGAAAACAGTACCGTGTGGTGTAAAACACAGACACGGAAACAATCACCCACAAACAGTGAAACCCAGGCTACCTAAATCACCCACAAACAGTGAAACCCAGGCTACCTAAATCACCCACAAACAGTGAAACCCAGGCTACCTAAATCACCCACAAACAGTGAAACCCAGGCTACCTAAGTATGATTCTCAATCAGAGACAACTAACGACACCTGCTTCTGATTGAGAACCATACTAGGCCGAACACAGAAAAACAACCTAGACACACAAAACATAGAATGCCCACCCAGCTCACGTCCTGACCAACACTAAAACAAGGAAAACACAAAAGAACTATGGTCAGAACGTGACATGCATAAACCTTTTCCCTCTGAAAATAATACTGAAAGAATAATACTTGGAAGCATATTACCAACATTAAAAGTACATTACAAACTGGGTGGTTCGAGCCCTGAATGCTGATTGGCTGACAGCCATGGTATATTTCAGCAATAAGGCAGGGGGGGGGTGTTATATGGCCAATATTCCATGACTAAGGGCTGTTCTTAGGCAGTAACAAGAAATGTTTTGTCATACCCGTGGTATACAGTGCGATATACCACAGCTTTCAGCTAATCAGCATTCAGGGCTCGAACCACCCAGTGTATAACAAAACATATATCACGGGTATGACAAAACATGTATTGTTACTGCTCTAATTACGTTGGTAACCAGTTTATTATAGCAAAAAGGTACCTCGTGGATTTGTGTTATATAACCATTATACTATGGCTAAAGGATGTGTCCAGGAACTCTGCGTTGAGTCGTACATAAGAACATCCCTTAGCCATGGTATATTGGCCATATACCACAGCCCCTCGTGCCTTATTACTTAATAGTGGCGATTGTAGCATGTAATGTTTATGTCCGATGAACAGTGATACCTTTAATCTATCATTTCTCTTCATTATTTATGTTCATATGACAAGGATTAAAAAGGATTTAGCAATAGATTGTCGACTTTATTCATGATGATGACCGCTAGCTAAGATTTTGAAAATATGATGTTGACATGATCAGTCCAAACAAATCTACTGTAGATATAATGTGATTTGACGTCATTTTATCTGTGGCCAATGACCTTGAGCCTTCTTGGATGGGCACTTCTAATGCAAATCTATGGCAGCACCCAAGGGGTTTTCTAGCTCTACCCTTAGGCTTGGAGGTGACGTAGTGTCCCCAAGAGAGACAGAACACTGAGCCAGTCACTGTGTCACGCTCCGTATTCTCTGCTGGTTTGCCCCACCACCACAGAAAGCACTGAGCTTGGCTGAAACACCTGCATTTTGGAGCTGCCTTACTCAAGAAAAGAGATGATGTTTGTATGCAGCTTTATAAACTCAATGATATATATACACTACCGTTCAAAAGTTTGGGGTCACTTAGAAATGTCCTTGTTTTTTAAAGAAAAGCAAATGTTTTGTCCATTAAAATAACATCAAATTGATCAGAAATACAGTGTAGACATTGTTAATGTTGTAAATGACTATTGTAGCTGGAAACGGCTGATTTCTTTTATAGAATATTTACATAGGCGTACAGAGGCCCATTATCAGCAACCATCACTCCTGTGTTCTAATGGGACGTTGTGTTAGCTAATCCAAGTTCATAATTTTAATGCAATTTGCACAGCTGAAAACTGTTGTTCTGATTAAAGAAGCAATAAAACTGTCCTTATTTAGACTAGTTGAGTATCTGGATCATCAACATTTGTGGGTTCGATTACAGGCTCAAAATGACCAAAATGGCTCAAAGTACTTCTTTAGTAAATCGTTTTAAGTAAATCGTCAGTCTATTCTTGTTCTGAGAAATGAAGGCTATTCCATGAGAGAAATTGTCAAGAAACTGAAGATCTCGTACAACGCTGTGTAAGGCCTGACGCCGGGGATGAGAAGCAGGAGCCAAACATTTATTCAGGTACAGGTACAGACATAGAACACGACAGGAACAGCGTCAGCACACGGGTAAACAAGGACATTTGACAAACATCAATCTCGAAGCAGGGAACAGAGCTAGGAAACAGACAGATATAGGGAAGGAAATTACACAAGTAATTGAGTCCACGTGAGTTCAATGAGCGCTGATGCGCGTGACGGGGAAAGGCAGGTGTGCGTACTGAAGGTGGCTTGAGTGTGTAATGTTGGGGAGTCTGGCGCCCTCGAGTGCCAGAGGGAGGAAGAACGGGAGCCGGCGAGACAGTATCCCCCCACCCTAGGGGCACCACCCGGCGTCCCACCTGGGCGATCCGGCTGAGATATAGGTGCTGGGCAAGCCGGCTGGGGGGGAGGGGGTGGGGAGCGGGAGCCGGCGTGACGCTACTCCCTTCACAGAACAGCACAAACTGTCTCTAATCAGAATAAAGAGGAGTGAGAGGCCCTGGTGAACAACTGAGCAAGAGGACAAGTACATTAGAGTGTCTAGTTTGAGAAACAGATGCCTCACAAGTCCTTAACTGGCCGCTTCATTTAATAGTACCCACAAAACACCAGTCTCAACGTCAACAGTGAAGAGGCGACTCCGGGATGCTGGCCTTCTAAGCAGAGTTCCTCTGTCCAGTGTCTGTGGTCTTTTTCCATCTTAATCTTTTATTTTTATTGGCCAGTCTGAGATATGGCTTTTTCTTTGCAACTCTACCTAGAAGGCCAGCATCAAGGAGTCGCTTCTTCACTGTTGACGTTGAGACTGGTGTTTCCAGTCGTTTCCAGCTGCTATAGTCATTTACAATATTAACCTGTCTTCTCCCCTTCATCTACACTGCTTGAAGTGGATTTAACAAGTAACATCAATAAGGGATGATTGTGTTCACCTGGATTCACCTGGTCAGTCTATGTCACGGAAAGAGCAGCTGTTCCTAATGTTTGGTACACTCAGTGTAAACATCCAACTGAAAGACAATATTCCCATTACTCTCTGCTCATATTCAAGTATTACTTATTTGTTGTAAACATTTCTTTAATTGACTGTGTTACTGAATAATTACAGACCATAGCCCATTGTCCTTCCTGTTAAAGCTCAAACCTTTTGTGCCAATAGCAAAGACATGGCGATTCAACACAATATTACTTGGAGGTAAGGAGTTTACCTCATATCTCAAAACACAGATAGAAATGTTTTGGGAAATAAATGAGGATAATGAAGTATTCTCAACTGTTGTCTGGGAAGCTCTTAAAGCGTATATGAGATCATGTCTTACTCTTCACATTAGAAAAAGAAGACCAAAAGACTTAGAAATACTAGAACAGAAAATCCATGACTTTGAAAGAAAACCCAGTTTAGATAGAAATTATAACACCCTTCAGCAGTTGGACACTTTGAAGCTTGAATATAATACAATAATCCCCAGATCTGCAGATATGGTTGCTATGAAATCCAAGCAGCAATATGTTGATAAAGGTGAAAGTGCAGGAAAAATGCTTGCTTGGCAAATTAAGAAAGAGGAACGTACCATCCATGGCATTCAAACCCCAGACGGTAGCATAACAATGGATCCTTCTGAGATCAACTGTCTTTAAAAAAAAAATGCATCACAAACTGTATCAATCTGAAAACAGAAATTCAAAGGAGGATATAGACAATTTCCTTAATAAGGCCATTTTATCAAATGTATGTGAACCAGGTCAAATGATTATGGATAGAAACATTACCCCAGGTGAATTGTTGTTGGCCTTGAATAATCTAACAATAAATAATGAAATATTGAAAGAAGCTGCCACGCCAAAGAAGTTGATTGGCAAGTTACAAGGTATCAAGGGTTGATTGAAACTCTAGCTGATGGTTCAGAACCTATGAGGAAAAAATTGGAAACAATTTGAGTTTTGAGTTTTTGTGTTGTGTTGTTAGTGGGGTGCTGTGGAAAAACAATTGAAAAAGTATTCGTAAAAAAAATAAAACATTGTATGTTGAAAGCACTGTCTGTGTGACTAGTTTCACACCCTTTTTTTTAGGTAAGATGCCCAAATAAAAATGTATAGTTGAATGAATGAGACATTTTGAGCAAACATATCATTTAAAGTTGCCTGCATTTGTGCCTATGTATTCTCAAGCCGGAGCTAAATTTGAGCCAAATCATTTGTTTTAATTCAGGTAACACTTGGACTGAAAAGTTGAATAAACAAAAAAAAAGGCTGTGGAATAAGTTACTTCATAATAATTAATTGAAACAACTACATTTTTCTTTAACAGGGCAGGTTCCATACACGTTGTTAAGAAGTGGAAGCAACTGAAATTCCCCTTGAATTAGATTTCATTCTTGACTTAATCTCTTTATTCGGCAGAGGAGGTTGTGCATGATGTCTCCTAATCCTCCCACCCTGCATGGGCCCCGTGCAGATCGGGCTGAAGCTCAGAGCTTTGATCAGCTCCTGTTTGATGAGAGATATCTACAGACCTCATCTGACACGGTGGACAGCAGCACACTGAGCCCAGCACTGTCGCACTCGACCTGCTCAAACTGACTGATGAGATTAAAAGGAAAGAAAATGGATGGAAGCACGAAAGGAAGGAACATTGGTGAACATAGATTAAAAAAAGAAAAATGCACACTAAACAACAGTTGTTGCTTGCTGCCATTGTTTTGAAAGCATGCCGGATTTAAGCTCTCCTGCTCTATGTATTAATTTCACTTCCGACTTCTTTATTTCTTCCCCTCTTCCCTTCTTCCTCTCATCCCCTATCCCCCCCCCTCTCTCTGACACACGCTACACAAGGTTAATAATGATCTCCTGTGTGACTTTATAGTAGGTCAAAGAGGACCCTCTCTGCTGCCACCACATAACAGCCTTGCTGTGTGTCTGAGGGACAGTTCCAGAGGGGTCATCCTCCCCCATCCTCCCCCCAGTGACAATCTGACATTTAGACAGACTAATAACTAATGATGCAGCATTTTCATAGGGCAGACCTGTGTCAGAGATGACAGATGTTTTACCTCTTAGTTTCTTTTCTGTAAAAGAGTCAAGCACTTAATCAATGGCTGTTTTAACCTAACACGGGAGAGGTGATGCAGCACTACGCCATAATTTGCTATTGATCTGAAGTATGTTTTTTCCCTTGTGGAGCTAAAAGGTTTAATAGCATTGACTTTAATACAAGTCACTGGTGCCATCATAAATCCAATTAAGATAAATTACCAGAGGAAATTGTCTGACACATCCATTGTTTCTGTTATCATGGTATACTTAAGCAACAGTGGCAACCCATTATTTCATTTTTTATTTGGGGGGGGGGACTTTCCTCTTTTGCATGTTATTTTGGAATTAATACATGTTCCATGTCAGTTTGCAAACAATGTAAAAAAATATACAACTACCATTCAAAAGTTTGGGATCACTTAGAAATATCCTTGTTTTTGAAAGATTTCGAAAGATTTTTTTTTTTGTCCATATAAATATCAAATTGATCAGAAATACAGTGTAGACGTTGTTAAGGAAGGATGTTTAAGCATTGAGACAACTGAGACATGGATTGTGTATGTGTGCCATTCAGAGGGTGAATGGGCAAGACAAAAGATTGAAGTGCCTTCAACGGGATATGGAGGGAGGTGCCAGGCGCACTGGTTTGTGTCCAGAACTGCAACGCTGCTGAGTTTTTCACACTCAACAGTTCAATTCAATTCAATTCAAGGGCTTTATTGGCATGGGAAACATGTGTTAACATTGCCAAAGCAAGTGAGGTAGACAACATACAAAGTGAATATATAAAGTGAAAAACAACAAAAATTAACAGTAAACATTACACATACAGAAGTTTCAAAACAGTAAAGACATTACAAATGTCATATTTTTATATATATATATATATATACAGTTTCCGATGTGTATCAAGAATGGACATTCAGCCAACTTAACACAACTTGTAGAGTCTGTGGAATGCTTTCGACACCTTGTAGAGTCCATGCCTCAAAGAATTGAGGCTGTTCTGAGGCCAAAACGGGGGGCGGTGGTATACTCATTGTTTTTTAGGGTTGAATGGCAGGAACCCGGTTACCGACATCTACCGGGATTTACCGGCCCAAAACCTCTCTGTTTTCCCGGGATAAATTACTGCGAGAAACTAGTCAATTATAATAAATTATTTATATGAACAGCATGGCGTGAAACGGAACTGTTAAATTATATGTGATGTCTAAATCTGTCTTCTCTACAGCCTCTGCATGATGAATCAACGCTCAGAGTGGGGACATACAGCCCATCTCAGCATGGAGCGCAGTTCACAATGCATCTCATCATGACAGGTAGGCCTGAACTTGCTGCGGCATAGTCAATGCTACAATAACACAAAGAGCGAATGAGTGTTAATTTACCTATTTCCATCTGGCTTTCGGGGGTCCCCTTGTTTTTTTTATTGTGAACATTTATGTTTTATTGCAGCTGCAAAGTTTTAAAACAGCCTATCACTTGAACAGCACTGCTTCAAACCAGTGCACCAGTGAGGACTCTCTCGCAGTCCTTCTCTCTCTCCATCAACCCATTTAAATTGCATTCAAAATAGATAATCCTGTTCTAGACTGATATATAGCCCTATGTATAGATGACCTAGCCCACCTCTTTCAAGTAATACAATTCAATGCAGTATTAGCCTTACATTTAGCTAATTCGTTTTGGGTAATGCATAATAAGCAACTAATTTACAGTCTCTGTCTCTTTGCGCAAATCACGAGCACCTGTGCTCCGCTGGCCTCTCTCCTTAAAAAACGCTCCTTAGCTCTTGTAGTCCCGTACAGGAAAAGCTAGACTAGAATAGCTTGCTGGACATAATTGTTTTAGCATTTCTTATACCAATAGACTATTTGAAAAGGGACGCAAGCTCTTGTTTGCTGAACGTTAAATACAACGGCCAATTAGAACTCACGCGTAGTTTGAAAGAGGAGCGAACGCTCGATGGCGGTAGGCGACAGCAGTTATTTATTCAGACCCATAACCATTCAATCTTCATGAAAGCCTTCTGCATGTAATTCTAGTCCTATATTATTCGAGGATGTCATTAGAATGATGACGATAACGACAACAAAACTTATTTCATTTAACTGTTGAAAGTGAGGAAGGAATGAAGCAGCAATACAGAAAGAAAGAAAGAAAGAAAGAAAGAAAGAAAGAAAGAAAGAAAGAAAGAGGACTTAGGCTTATAGCATTAGGGGAAATCTTATGAAAGGTACTGTATATATGTGTCAGCCTACTAATTATACAAATAGGCCCTATTATATTTCCCAAATTCGCTAGCTTGTACTTGTAACTTTGTAGGCCGCATGTGCTGCACCAGAATCGCATATCTCTCCTTGCTTTATCATGGTTTGAACGAGGTGCATAATTCCAGTCCATATGATACAGTATAATACAATACAGTACAATAATACAGTTCACACTAAAAAAGATTAGCCTACTGGAGCTAGTTGCATGTATTTACCCAAGAGAGCATTTAGCTAGCCACATCTATGGGCTTTTATGTTTTCTTCTGTTGTGCATAATGTGCAGTAGACTAAATAATATATGCATTGGGTAACGGCAGAATCATTTGTAGGGCTCATAAAATGTATTTCATGTATGGTTCATCAGGCTCAGGTAGCCACAAGCTTTAATTTGAGATCAAAGCTCGAATGAAATCCAGACACAGGCCTATTTCTATGCTTTATAATACTTTTGAATGACACTTTCTGTTTTGGCGGGAAATCCCGGGTTACCAGGATGACTTGTCTAGAGTTGCATACCGCACATAATTAATCCCTCCCATATTCAATTAACTTCATTTGGGCAATAACGGTTCAGTTAAGTGACTTTATCTTGTGCCAGATTTCCTTTTACCATTATAAAATGTCCATTTGGGTCTGTAGTCATTTCTGTAGACTTAAATGGTACTTTTTAAATCAACAAGAATTGACACTCCTCTGGATTTTGAGGAGAAGGTGGAGGAGAATGCCAAACCATCCCAAGCTCACCCAAACCTTTCACTTTCTATTGCTGATAGGTGAGTTTCTTGGAGAAAAAAAAACAGATGTTGGCATTATTATTTTTCAAATAAGAAAATACCATTGACATTTCATGTCACACATACAAATCAAATCAAATGGTATTAATACAACAGGACCTTACAGTGAAATGCTTAATTACAAGCCCTTAACCAACAATGCAGTGAAAAAAAGTGGTAAGAAATTATTTACTAAAATAAACTGAAGTGAAAAATTGATAAAATACAAAATAAGAAAAATAGAAAAATAAATAATTAAAGAGCAATGAAATAACAGTAGCGAGGCTATATACAGGGGTCCCAGTACAGGGTCAAGGTGCGGTGGCACCGGTTAGCGTGACAGATGTGTTGTTACCTACACTTATCACCTGGGGGAAGTCCAGGATCCAGTTGCAGAGATAGATGTTTAGTCCTAGGGTCGTTAGCTTAGTGAGGGCACTATGGTGTTTAATTAACGCTGAGCTGTAGTCAATGAATAGCACTCTCACATAGGTGTTCCTTTTGTCCAGGTGGGAAAGGGCAGTGTAGCGTGCAATAGAGATTGTATCATCTCTGTATCTGTTGGGGAGGTATGCAAATGAAGTTGGTCTAGGGTTTCTGGGATAATGGTGTTGATGTGAGCCATGACCGGCCTTTCAAATCAATCAATCAATCAAATGTATTTATAAAGCCCTTCTAACATTAGCTGATGTCATAAAGTGCTGTACAGAAACCCAGCCTAAAACGCCAAACAGAAAGCAATGCAGGTGTAGAAGCACGGTGGCTAGGAAAAACTCCCTGGAAAGGCCAGAACCTCGGAAGAAGCCTTGAGAGCAACCAGGCTATGAGGGGTGGCCATTCCTCCTCTGGCTGTGCTGGGTGGAGATTATAACAGAACATGGCCAATATGTTCTAATGTTCATAGATGACCAGCAGGGTCAAATAATAATCATCATATTGGTTGTAGAGGGTGCAACAGGTCAGCACCTCAGGAGTAAATATCAGTTGGCTTTTCATAGCCGATCATTCAGAATATCTCTACCGTTCCTGCTGTCTCTAGAGAGTTGAAAACAAATCGAATCAAATCAAATGTATTTACAGTGCCTTGCGAAAGTATTCGGCCCCCTTGAACTTTGCGACCTTTTGCCACATTTCAGGCTTTAAACATAAAGATACAAAACTGTATTTTTTTTGTGAAGAATCAACAACAAGTGGGACACAATCATGAAGTGGAACGACATTTATTGGATATTTCAAACTTTTTTAACAAATCAAAAAATGAAAAATTGGGCGTGCAAAATTATTCAGCCCCCTTAAGTTAATACTTTGTAGCGCCACCTTTTGCTACGATTACAGCCCTTCACATTACACTCCATGCAGTTTGGCTTCAGAGCAAAACACTCCACAGAAACGACCAACTGCTTTCTTCTGGAAAATGTGAAGTCCAAGATGGACAAAGGGGGCGTTGTTGGGGCTGTGTTTCTGGACCTAAGGAAGGCTTTTGATACGGTTAACCATGAGATTCTCATCACAAAATTGTCCACGTTCAAATGTTCCCCCGATGCCTTGAGATGGATGAAATCATACCTTGAAGGCAGAACTCAGTGTGTCAGAGTGAGCAATGAGCTGTTGCCCACTCTTAGCTATGATGTGGGCGTGCCCCAAGGGTCAATACTGGGGCCCATCCTGTTCAGCCTGTACATGAATGATCTGCCTTCTGTCTGTACTGGGTCTGAAGTTCAAATGTATGCAGATGATACAGTGATATATGTGCATGCAAAGAGCAAACATCAAGCTGCACAAGAACTCACTGCTGTAATGGTCCAGGTTACAAAGTGGCTCAGTGACTCGTGTTTGCATCTCAATGTGAAAAAAACTGTTTGCATGTTCTTCACAAAGAGGGCAACAGATGCTACTGAACCAGATGTCTATGTGTCAGGGGAGAAGCTCCAGGTGGTATCTGATTTTAAGTACCTTGGCATCATACTTGATTCCAACCTCTCTTAAAAAGCATGTGAAAAAGGTCATTCAGATAACCAAATTCAACCTAGCTAATTTCCGATTTATACAAAATTGTTTGACTACATAGGTAGCAAAACTGTACTTCGAATCTATGATACTCCCCCACTTAACATACTGCTTGACTAGTTGGGCCTAGCTTGCTGTACAACATTAAAACCTATTCAGTATGTCTACAAACAGGCTCTCAAAGTGCTTGATAGGAAGCCCAATAGCCTTCATCATTGTTACATCCTCAGAAAGCATGAGCTCCTGAGTTGGGAAAATCTTGTGCAATACACCGACGCATGTCTTGTATTCAAGATCCTAAATGGCCTGGTTCCCCCTCCACTCAGTATTTTTGTTAAACAGAAAACCCAAACATATGGCAGCAGATCCACAAGGTCTGCCATGAGAGGTGACTGTATAGGAAAAGCACCTTTAGTAAATCCGCTTTCTCTGTGAGAGCTTCCCATGTCTGGAATACACTGCCATCAGACACACATAACTGCATCACCTATCACACTTTCACAAAATGTATGAATACATGGCTAAAGGTCAATCAGATTTGTGATCATAATCTCTTGCTGTGTATTGCCGCTTTCCATGTTGTCTGTTGTCTGTAGCTTGTGAGGTCTGGAAACACTTTGTTGCTTTTATTAATTTTGTCTTGCTGCTTTTTGTTCTATTTTGCTCTGCGTATGCTCACTGCTCAATGATTGTCTATATTGTAATTGTTTATAATAACCTGCCCAGGGACTGAGGTTGAAAATTAGCCGGCTGGCTAAAACCGACACTTTTACTGAAATGTTGATTAATGTGAACTGTCCCTGTAAAAATAAAATAAACTCAAACTCAAACATAGCATCCACAATCTAGGCATACAGAGGTTAACATCTTGGTGACGGGGGGCAGTATTTTCATGTCCGGATGAAATGCATGCCCAAATTCAACTGCCTGCTACTCATCCCCAGAAGATACGATATGCATATGAGTATTATTTATGGATAGAAAACACGCTGAAGTTTCTAAAACTGTTTGAATCATGTCTGTGAGTATAACAGAACTTATTTAGCAGGCGAAACCCCGAGGACAAACCATTCAGATCTTTTTTTTAGGTCACTCTTTTCAATGGGTTTTCATTGGGAATCCAGATTTCTAAGGGACCTTCTTGCAGTTCCTATCACTTCCACTGGATGTCAACAGTCTTTAGAAATTGGTTGAGTGTCACGCCTTGGTCTTAGTATTTTGTGTTTTCTTTATTATTTGTTCAGGCCAGGGTGTGACATGGGGTTATTGTATTTTCGTATTGGGGTTTGTAGTATTTGGGATCACGGCTGAGCAGGGGTGTTGTATAGGCTTGGCTCAATCAGAGTCAGGTGATTCTCGTTGTCTCTGATTGGGAACCGTATTTAGGTAGCCGGGGTTTCACTGTGTATTTCGTGGGTGATTGTTCCTGTCTCTGTGTAGTTTCACCAGATAGGCTGTAATAGGTTTCACGTTCCGTTTGTTGTTTTTGTATATGTATAAGTTATTTCATGTATCACGATCTCTTCATTAAAGACATGAGTAACCACTACGCTGCATTTCGGTCCGACTCTCTTTCTACAAACGAAGAACGCCGTTACAGAATCACCCACCACACACGGACCGAGTGGCGTGGAAACAGGCAGCGACAGCTGGAGCAGCAAAAGGAGGATGAATTATTCGGAGAATGGACATGGGAAGACGTGTTGGATGGTAAAGGTTGTTACACTTGGGAGGAGATACTGGCCGGAAGAGATCGCCTCCCATGGGAACAGGTGGAGGCACTAAGGAGAGCAGAGGCAGCCGGAGATAGGAGCCGACGATACGAGGGAACACGGTTGGCAAGGAAGCCCGAAAAGCAGCCCAAAAAATTTATTGGGGGGGCTTAAAGAGAGTATGGCTATGCCAGGTAGGAGACCTGCGCAAACTCCCTGTGCTTACCGGGGGGCTAGAGAGACCGGGGAGGCACCGTGTTATGCTATGGAGCGCACAGTGTTTCCAGTGCGGGTGCATAGCCCGGTGCGGCACATACCAGCCCTTCGTATTGGCCGGGCTAGAGTGGGCATCGAGCCAGGTAAGGTTAGGCAGGCTCGGTGCTCAAGAGCTCCAGTGCGCCTGCACGGTCCGGTCTATCCAGAGCCAACTCTCCTTGTTTATCGTGAGGAGCCAAGGAGGAGACCAGAACCAGAGCCGGTGTTAGAGGTGAGCGAAGCAGAGACTGTAAAGGAGTTAATGGGGAAAGTGGAGGAGAAAGTAATGAGGGAGTTGCTAGCATGGTGCTATAGGTACGATATTCGTCCGACGGAGCGTATCGGGGATTTAATGGCACCTGGGTCAACGCTCCATACTCGTCCTGAGGTGCGTGTTAGTCGGCTGGTGAAAAAATGTGACAGCCTCACGCACCAGGCCTCCTGTATACCTACCTAGCCTTGCACGTCCTGTGCCAGTCCTGCTCTCAGGCTCTCCAGTACACCTTCATGGTCCAGTCCATCCAGAGCCACCTCCACACACCAGTCCTCCGGTAGCAGCTCCCCGCACCAGGCTTCCTGTGCGTGTCCTCGATCCTGTAGCACCAGTTCCAGCACCACGCACCAGGCCTTCAGTGCGCCTCGCCTGTTCAGCACAGCCAGAGCCTTCCTTCCCTCCTGCGCTGTCGGAGTCTCCCACCTGTTCAGCGCTATCAGAGCCTTTCTCCTCTCCTGTGCTGTCGGAGTCTCCCGCCTGTTCAGCGCTATCAGAGCCTTCCTCCTCTACAGCGATGCCGGAGCCTCCTGCCTGTTCGGAGCAGCCTGAGCTGTCAGTCTGCAAGGAGCTGTCAGTCTGCAAGGAGCTGCCAGTCTGCAGGGTGCTGTCAGCCTGCATGGAGCAGTCAGAGCTGTCAGCCTGTATGGAGCAGTCAGAGCTGTCAGTCTGCATGAAGCAGCCAGAGCTGTCAGTCTGCAAAGAGCTGCCAGTCTGCAAGGAGCTGTCGGTCTGCAAGGAGCTGTCAGTCTGCAAGGAGCTGTCAGTCTGCAAGGAGCTTTCAGTCTGCAGGGTGCTGTCAGCCTGCAAGGAGCAGTCAGTGCTGTCAGTCTGCAAGGAGCTGTCAGCCTGCAAGGAGCTGCCAGTCTGCAGGGTGCTGTCAGCCTGCATGGAGCAGTCAGAGCTGTCAGCCTGTATGGAGCAGTCAGAGCTGTCAGTCTGCATGAAGCAGCCAGAGCTGTCAGTCTGCAAAGAGCTGCCAGTCTGCAAGGAGCTGTCGGTCTGCAAGGAGCTGTCAGTCTGCAAGGAGCTGTCAGTCTGCAAGGAGCTTTCAGTCTGCAGGGTGCTGTCAGCCTGCAAGGAGCAGTCAGTGCTGTCAGTCTGCAAGGAGCTGTCAGCCTGCATAGAGCAGCTAGATCTGCCAGTCAGCCATGATCTTCTAGATCTGCCAGTCAACCAGATTCTACCAGATCTGCTAGTCAACCAGAATCTTCCAGATCTGCTAGTCAACCTGAATTTTCCCAGATCCGCCAGCCAGCCTACTACCTACCTGAGCTTCATCTCAGTACTGGGCTTCCTCTCAGTACTGGGCTTTCTCTCAGTACTGGGCTTCCCCTCAGTTCCGGGCTGCCCCTCAGTTCCGGGCTGCCCCTCAGTTCCTGGCTGCCCCTCAGTCTCGAGCTGCCCCTCAGTCCCGAGCTGCCCCTCAGTACCGAGCTGCCCCTCAGTCCCGAGCTGCCCCTCAGTCCCGAGCTGCCCCTCAGTCCCGAGCTTCCCCTCAGTCCCGAGCTGCCTCAGTCCCGAGCTGCCCGTCAGTCCCGAGCTGTCCCTCAGTCCCGAGATGCCCCTCAGTCACGAGCTGCTCCTCAGTTCGGTGGGGTTCTGGGTGAGGACTATTAGGCCATGGTCGGCGGCGAGGGTGGATTATCCCAGGACGCGAAGGGGAGGAATTAGGACATTAATGGAGTGGGGTCCACGTCCCGAGCCGGAACCGCCACCATGGACAGATGCCCACCCGGACCCTCCCTATGGTTTTGAGGTGCGTCCGGGAGTCCGCACCTTAGGGGGGGGGGGTTCTGTCACGCCTTGGTCTTAGTATTTTGTGTTTTCTTTATTATTTGTTCAGGCCAGGGTGTGACATGGGGTTATTGTATTTTCGTATTGGGGTTTGTAGTATTTGGGATCGCGGCTGAGTAGGGGTGTTGTATAGGCTTGGCTGCCTGAGGCGGTTCTCAATCAGAGTCAGGTGATTCTCGTTGTCTCTGATTGGGAACCGTATTTAGGTAGCCGGGGTTTCATTGTGTATTTCGTGGGTGATTGTTCCTGTCTCTGTGTAGTTTCACCAGATAGGCTGTAATAGGTTTCACGTTCCGTTTGTTGTTTTTGTATATGTATAAGTTATTTCATGTATCACGATCTCTTCATTAAAGACATGAGTAACCACTACGCTGCATTTCGGTCCGACTCTCTTTCTACAAATGAAGAACGCCGTTACATTGAGGTTATTCCTTTGTGTAATGAAGAAGTACGGCCATCTTGAACGAGGGTCACTTGAAGTGTACTGTTAGACAGAGGCGCGTGACCAGAAAGCATGCTACAGTTTGTTTTCTTCCTGTATTGAACACAGATCATCCCGTCTTCAATTTTATCGATTTTTTACATAAAAAATACCTAAAGTTGTATTACAAAAGTTTGAAATGTTTTGGCAAAGTTTACAGGTAACTTTTGAGATATTTCGTAGTCACGTTGCGCAAGTTGGAACCGGTGTTTTTCTGGATCAAACGTGCCAAATAAATGGACATTTTGGATATATATCGACGGAATTAATCAAACAAAAGGACCATTTGTGATGTTTATGAGACATATTGGAGTGCCAACAAAAGAAGCTCGTCAAAGGTAAGGCATGAATTATATTTTTATTTCTGCGTTTTGTGTCGCGCCTGCAGGGTTGAAATATGCTTTCTCTCTTTGTTTACAGAGGTGCTATCCTCAGATAATAGCATTGTTTGCTTTCACCGAAAAGCCTTTTGGAAATCATGCTGGCTGGATTCACAACAAGTGTAGCTTTAATTTGCTATTTTGCATGTGTGATTTAATGAAAGTTTTATTTTTATTTTTATTTATTTGAATTTGGCGCTCTGCATTTTCCCTGGCTTTTGATCAGTTGGGACGCTAGCGTCCCACAATTCCCAGAGAGGTTAACTTACAAGACAAAGCATGATCTACCAGGTCACACAGGCCCAATCTCCACAGGATGTCACAGCATCTATATCTTTGTATGGGGGATCAGACCAGTGCAGATAAGGCTCAATTCCTGAAGAAAATAAAAACCCTTTAGAGTAGTTTAGAGTTCACCCTGTACAAATACAAGTTACCACAGAGATTATACATCCATATACAGAGAGGAGAAAAAGTATTTGATCCCCTGCTGATTTTTTTATTTTTGCCCACTGACAAAGAAATTATCAGTCTATAATTTTAATGGTAGGTTTATTTGAACAGTGAGAGACAGAATAACAACAAAAAATCCAGAGAAACGCATGTCAAAAATGTTATAAATTGATTTGCATTTTAATGAGGGAAATAAGTATTTGACCTTTCTGCAAAACATGACTTAGTACTTGGTGGCAAAACGCTTGTTGGCAATCACAGAGGTCAGACGTTTCTTGTAGTTGGCCACTAGTTGAGTATCTGGAGCATCAGCATTTGTTTCTGGCTCGAAATGGCCAGAAACAAAGATCTTTCTTCTGAAACTCGTCAGTCTATTCTTGTTCTGAGAAATGGCCACTGAGGACTAAACAAAACAGTATTATTATTAATATTTTGTGTGTGTAATTTCTAACTGTCGAAGGGTCTGAGTCAGTGCATGTCCCAGACACATTCCCAACCACTGCAGAGTGAGTGTCAGTACTATGTGTTCATGTCATCTGCAGTCAACTAGTATACTTTATATTTAATAGTGATTATTATAAAGGAGTTTTGTTAAGGACTGGTTCTACCTTCTAAGATAGATGAGGCCCTGTTAAAGTAAACATTCAATATTTGTCCTGGCCAGAGAAATAGGCCTACCTCTTGTTTTTTCTTAAACCTAAGTAAAGGAACATATTATTCATCTCAGGGTCAATAACAAGAGGAAAACCACATAAAAAGCACTTGCCATTAGCGTACTAAATGAGAACTAAAGGATTTAAATTGTTTAGGCATTAGACATCATTACAGTAAGCTATATTAACGTTAGAAATTCTTCAAACTCTCCATATCATTTTCCATTGACTTATTTCACATGTTGCTGTGTTACAGCCTGAATTCCAAATGTATTAAACATGTTTTCCCCTCACCCATCTACACACAATACCCCATAAAGTATTTACATCCTGAGTCAATACTTTGTAGAAGCACCTTTGGGAGAGATTACAGCTGTGAGTCTTTCTGGGTAAATCTCTAAGACCTTTCCACACCTGGATTTCCACACATTTCAAAATGGGTTGTTGGTCATTGCTAGACAACCATTTTCAGATTTTGCCGTAGATTTTCTTCTCTAGTGTAGATTTGGCCCCGGGTTTTAGGGTATTGTCCTGCTGAAAGGTGAATTCATTTCCCAGTGTCTTCTGGAAAGCAGACTGAACCAGACTTTCCTGTAGGATTTTGCCTTTGCTTAGCTTCATTCCATTAATTCTTTATACAGCAAAACTCCCCAGTCCTTAACATATCCATAACTGTCACACCCTGATCTCTTTCGCCTGTCCTCGTTATTGTCTCCACCCCCTCCAGGTGTCTCTTGTTTTCCCCAGTGTATTTATCCCTGTGTTTTCTGTCTCCCAGTTCGTCTTGTATGTCCAAGCGTACCAGCATTTTTTCCCGTTTTCCTGCTTTGCCTTTTCTCCTTTTTCTCGTCCTCCCGGTTCTGACCCTTGCCTGTTCTGGACTCTGTATCCGTCTGCCCGACTATTCTGCCTGCCTTGACCTCGAGCCTGCCTGCCAATCTGTACCTCCTGGACTCTGATCTGGTTATGACCTTTTGCCTGTCCTCTACCATTCTCTTGCCTATTCCCTTTGGATTTATTAAACAGCTTAAACTCCAACCATCTGCCTCCTGTGTCTGCATTTGGGTCTCACCTGGTGTCATGATAATAACATGATGCAGCCACAACCATGCTTGAAAATATGTGTGGTGTTGGATTTACCCCAAACAAAACACTCTATATTCAGGACATAACGTTCATTGCGTTGCCAAATTGTTTGCAGTTTTACTTTTGTGCATTATTTTAAACAGGATGCATGTTTTGGAATATTTTTATTCTGTACAGGCTTCCTTCATTTCACTCACGCATTTAGGTTAGTATTGTGGGGTAACTATAATGTTGTTGAGCCATCCTCAGTTTTCTCCCATCAAAGCCATCAAACTCTGTAGCTGTCTTAAAGTCACCATTGGCCTCATGGCGAAATCCCTGAGTGGTTTCCTTCCTCTCTGGCTACTGAGTTAGGACGAATGCCTGTATTTTTAAAATTCACCTTTATTTAACCAGGTAGGCTAGTTGAGAACAAGTTCTTGTTTACAACTGCAACCTGGCCAAGATAAAGCAAAGATGTGCGACACAAACAACAACACAGAGTTACACATGGATTTAATAAACATACAGTCAATAATACAATAGAAAAAGTCTATATACAGTGTGTGCAAATGAGTTAAGATAAGGGAGGAAAGGCAATAAATTAGGCCATAGTGGCAAAATAATTGCAATATAGTAATTAAACACTGGAGTGATAGATGTGCAGAAGATGAGTGTGCAAGTAGAGATACTGGGGTGCAAAGGAGCAAAATAAAATAAATAAATAACAGTATGGGGATGAGGTAGTTGGATGGACTATTTAGAGATGGGCTATGTACAGGTGCAGTGATCTGTGAGCTGCTCTGACAGCTGGTGCGAAAAGTTAGTGAGGGAGATATGAGTCTCCAGCTTAAGTGATTTTTGCAGTTTCTTCCAGTCATTGGCAGCAGAGAACTGGAAGGAAAGGTGACTAAAGGAGGAATTGGCTTTGGGGGTGACCAGTGAAGAATACCTGCTGGAGTGTGTGCTACGGGAGGGTGCAGCTATGGTGACCTGTGAGCTGAGATATGGCGGGGCTTTACCTAGCAAAGACTTATAGATGACCTGGAGCCAGTGGGTTTGATGACGAATATGAAGCGAGGGCCAGCCAACGAGAGCATGGAGATCGCAGTGGTGGGTAGTATATGCGGCTTTGGTGACAAAACGGATGGCACTGTGATAGACTGCATCCAATTTGCTGAGTAGAGTGTTGGAGGCTATTTTGTATATGACATCGCCAAAGCCTGTTTTACGAGGGTATGTTTGGCAGCATGAGTGAAGGATGCTTTGTTGCGAAATCGGAAGCTGATTCTAGATTTAATTTTGGATTGGAAATGCTTAATGTGAGTCTGGAAGGAGAGTTTAGAGTCTAATCAGACATCTAGGTATTGGTAGCTGTCCACATATTCAAAGTCCGAACCGTCCAGAGTAGTGATGCTGGATGGGCGGACAGGTGCGGGCAGCAATCGGTTGAAGAACATGCATTTATTTTTGCTTGCATTTAAAAGCAGTTGGAGGCCACGGAAGGTGAGTTGTATGGCATTGGATCTTGTCTGGAGTTTAAACTCTTCTTTTTTTATCAGGTAAGATGACTGAGAACACCTTCTCATTTACAGCAATAACCTGGGGAATAGTTACAGGGGAGAGGTGGGGGATGAATGAGCCAATTGTAAGATGGGGATGATTAGGTGACACAGCGCAGTCACCCCAATCACTGCCCTGGGGGATTTTTTAGACCAGAGGAAAGAGTGCCTCCTCACTAGCCCTCCAACACCACTTCCAGCGGCATCTGGCCTCCCATCCAGTGACTGACCAGGACCAACCCTGCTTAGCTTCAGAAGCAAGCCAGCAGTGGGATGCAGTGTGGTGTGCTGCTGGTTAGTTAACACAGTGTCCAAAGAAGGGCCAGAAGTATACGGAATGGTGTCGTCTGCGTAGAGGTGGATCATAGAATCACCAGCAGCAAGAGCGACATCATTGATGTATACAGAGAAAAGAGTAGGCCCAAGGTTTGAACCCTGTGGCACCCCCATAGAGACTGCCAGAGGTCCGGACAACAGGCTTTCCGATTTGACACACTGAACTCTGTCTGAGAAGTAGTTGGTGAACCAGGCGAGGCAGTCTTTTGAGAAACCAAGGTATTTTTGTAGTGACTAGGTGTATTGATACACTATCCAAAGTGTAATTCATAAGTTCAACATGCTCAAAAGGATATTCAATGTCTGTTTATTTTTATTTTTTTACCTATCTACCAATCGGTGCCTTTCTTTGCTAGGCACGGGAAAACCTCTGGTCTTTGTGGTGGAATCTGTTTGAAATTCACCACTTGACTGAGGGACCTTACAGATTATTGTGTGTGTGGGGTACAGAGTAGAGGTCGTCATTTAAATATAATGTTCAACACAAATGTTTACTACTGAACTTATTTAGGCTTGCCATAAAGGGGTTAACTTATTGACTCAAGACATTTCAGGTTTTTTAATTAATCTGTAAAAAAAAAATAATAATAATCTCAATAAGTAAATCATAATTGTGGAAAATGTCAAGAGGTGTGAAAACTTTCTGTACATTTAATTCATTTCCACCATTCTCCTTGCCCAAGTTATGCAGGAGTCGGGAAACGTATTTTGCTCATTTCAGTATTATGTCTCTTTCCTTCCATTGGACCCATGGTTGTGCAGGGTACACCAAAGAGACGGGCATTCGTTTTTCCCATAGCTTTTTATTCATGGGATCGAATTCTCTGTGTTTCATCTAGAGGTCTCTGCTCATGTCAGTGTTAATGTAGATCTGATGGCCCTCATGCATCAAAGGTTTGACTCCTGACTTTTCGGCTTGGATGGCCAGTCATAGAAGTGTATCTTTGTCCCTATAGTTAAGGAACTTTGCCATGATGCCCCTTGGTTTGCTGCTTGTGTCCCCTCTCGGGCCGCCTGTTCAATGTGCTCGTTCAATTGTGGGAGCCCGTGTGAAGTTCTCCTGTCCCAGTAGTTATGGTATTAGTCTTCCATTACTTTTGGGGAAAATTGACGAAACAAAGATTTGAACAGCGACTGAAGTCCTCCATCCCATTTAATCTTTCAGTAAGCCCCATAATTGTGTATTTTTGTTCATCCACAGACTACGGCCTCCTCCATGCGTTTGCCCAGTTCAGTCATATCAGTTTAGATTTATTTTACATCACCGGATATGCTCTTCATCTTCTTGGACAGTTTCTCATTGCCAGTGAGAATTTATTTGTTTGTAGTGTCTCTATACTCACGTTAGTCGAGTCTTCAGCTTCTTGGTCCACGGTTCCGTTGTTTCGTTGTGTTTGTCTCTATTTCTCAGTCAGTATTTGGCAAACTAACATTCCAGATATTTCTTGACTTTAGAGTCAAGCTCTTTCCTATTTATTAAGAGACATCATTTTTGTAAATACATGGAATGCCAAACGGATCACGTTCACCTGACTACCTCACAGTCACCATTACGGAAATAACATCCTATCAATGTTTCCAATTGACATATTTGACACACGCTGACATTAGGCATTGTCATGTCAGTAATTCATGTCAGTAATTCATATTAAACATGTCCTCACTAGGTCCTCAACCTCTCGTTTCACAGCATTCCAATCTTCTTGCTACGCCACCATATGGTCTGTCAGATTTAATCTTGTCCTTACCTGCCTCCCATTGGGACACATTTGTATAGCCCCCAAAAGGAGGGTAGCTATTACTCTGCACTGCCACGTATCATGATTGTCCAACTGCAGAAGCCCCACTGTCAAAGTAAGAAAATGTCATATACATACCTGTAACTAACACAAAAGTATCCAAATGTACAGGATGTGGTCCTGTGGGGCTCAGTGGGTATGATTCCAGCTGGCGCCACCCATAGATAAAATGTATGCACGCATGACTGTAAGTTTCTTTTGATAAAAGCGTCTTGTCTTTTTTACGCATCTTTAATTTAACACTGTGAGTTTGTTTGTCATATCATATATATTTTGTTCAATTAAGGACACATACATGAAATATTCAAATCCTTGCACCATCTCAAACCCACTAATGACGAGGTTTAAAGAGCCACTGCCCACTGGGGATCTGTCATGCTAGAGATCATCATGTTTGGAGTCTATCCATGTGTTGTATCATGGCTCCCAAGGGGCCAATCCTGCATTAGCATTACAGAACCAATCAGCAGGAGGAATTAGCTGCCTTTGATCTGGGGAGACAGTCATCCTCGATCTGAAACGCTGCTATGCAAACAACCAAAGCCATTAGTCAATTTTTTTTTCTTACAGTTTGGCACTGTTTTACACAAATTTGACTGTTTCACTGTAAAACTATAGGCCTATATCTGTTATAGTGTTACGAGGGTCATTGTTATTTTAAATTACGCTTATAGAAAATAAATTATCCAAGGGATAATGATATACATTGACTAACTGCATGTATTACCTATCTATATCCTTAATTGGAAGAGGTGAGAGTTTGTCTTTGACCTGTAAATTGGTGTCCGAGTTATATAGAGCGCATTATATAGAGCATGTGAGGGTTCAATGAAAGACATTCGAGAGAATAGGGATCTGACCTCCGCTGTGCCTTCAGAGACAATGGTCATTCTAATGCATACTACTTTGAAGCACCTTCTCTTTGATGTGAATAAAGAAAGAGACCAAAGACAGGTTCACTTAACTATATTACTGACGACCAGGCAGACAACCCAATCCCCAAATCCCTTTAATAGGACACATTATGTATTAGTTGGTGGTTGTGACATTGCTGTCTTTATTCAATATGTCAAATGGATTTGGGTTGCTTGGTAGAATCTCAACAGCAATTTAATTGGCTGTAATGTGTTTTTCAGACTATTTCAGACTTTTTATTTCAACGTAGCATAGATTACTTTCTAGGAGTTCTAGTTTAATAAATGACAGAAAACACACACACACACACACACACACACACACACACACACACACACACACACACACACACACACACACACACACACACACACACACACACACACACACACCAGGGAGCAGAACTTTTTTTTTAACAGCATTTTTCCAGGAACAGAATCTGAACCTGAAACAAATGTAAACCACACTGTTCCGGAACAGAAAGATTATTTTAAAAGTTTGGGATCCAGTAAATAACGGGGGTTTTTACGTCCCAGAAAAGTTTTATAGTCCCACAATAAAATGCAACAAAGCATCGATGTAAAGGAAACGTATTCCAGTGTCTGCCTGCACGCTGAAAATCTTTACCTGTGGATGTTTCTTTTGCTGGTCGGAACAGTGGAACAAAACCAACAAAATAGTGGTTCTGTTCAGAACGAAACTATTGAAAAATAATTTGATTCCAATCCCTGACACACACACAAACACAGGCATTGCCCAGTCTTGTAAAAAATGTGTAATGTGTCTTCAGTCAGGCATGAGGTACAAGAGGAAGGACAGAGGACGATGGACAAGATTAGAGTACTGCTGTGTACTCAGGAAAAGTTCAGCGCTTGAAATTCCTATTTCACCCAAAGAACCAGTATTTTTTTGATTCCACTTGATCCAGTGATCCCGCTAACATCCCAGAGACTGTCTGTGACTGTGTCAAGTATCCAGCAAACCATGCCAGTCTTATGCCTTCCTAACAAACTACATCACAGAGGGCAATGGAACATTCTGGCTTGGTTAGTGGCCAGTATTAGCATAATGTCAAAAATAATGAAATAATGTCATTATAAAGTATCCAGGTGATATATTATAAATCTACAAACCAGCATCTGTTGTTCTTAAATTCAATCTTGACAGCATCCCAAAGCTATTTCCTGCCTTTAATTTGTCCAAAGTGGTGAGATGTACTCACAAGTCAGTTCCCATGGTATCTTTTACAGCACTTTACCCTGCTTTCCCAGATTCCTATCTTTCTTTGCTCATCTTTCTTTCTTTTTTTGCCTTGCCATGCATGCAATTACTCCAGCCATTAATGTCTCTTCTCTCTGGCCTCCCCTCGATGATATGCACCAGATCAGTGTCAAATGGAGGGAGAAGACTGAAATAGTCGCAGTGTGACATGCATGTAATACAGACAAATGATTCAATATTTCTTTATGAATATTAGAGAGAAGACGAACCCGAGTCCTCTATTAACGTTTTGAACGTCCTATTTAGTTACAGACAGATCGTGAAATCATGTTGGTAAAAATACAAGACTTGATTCTTCCAGCAGAATCAATAACTTTCTAAGAGGAAGGTACGTTTTCAGTTCTTCCATGTCCTTGGTCACGGGAAACACTTTTCTCTAAAGCTTGTCTACATTTGTAATTATCTTATGACCTCCCTAGGTCTGCAGCCCAAGCATCCACGTTAGTACTGTATAGTGTACATTTCTGTGCTGATCAAGGCCTCGCTAGATGTTTGTGTGCCGCTTTGTTTAACCTCTTTATTTTAAAAAAGCCAAATGATCACATTGGGGTTGTTGTGTGGGAGAGTTCACCACCAAGGCTTCCTGACAGGCAGTTGTCAGAGGAGCTGTCGTCTACGGGTGATGTATGGCAGCAACATGAATTAAAAAGGCACACTTACTCCACAGCAACATGTCAAGCTCTGACGCCCAGTCTCCATCCCACCCAAGGATTAAAATACCATCCTCACACCATAGTAAATATGTCATCATCAGCCTCCTTTATCCTCCGCCGCTTTGTGGAGGGCGTCATTGATTACTTGAATTCAGTCGGTTCCCTCTATGACGTGTGTGAGCCAAAGATCCATCTATGTATTGTGAGATCAGTAAAATATATGCATTGAAGATAAATATTAATGTATTTACAATTCAGGACTATTTAAGTTTTGCCTCTTTCAATCTAGTTCCCGTGACACTATCAGTGCAGTCGTGATGCTAATGTAATCACCCTAGTGTGTTATGTTGTTTGAGGTTAATTGCATTAGTAGCTTCCAGATATGCCTCGTCCAGATCTGTTGAATAACAATAGCAGAACCTGCTTGGGTTGTTAGTGTGTCAGGGCACAGGGTTAATGGCTCTAAAGAGAGACATAAATGTATCGCCACTGCCATTAACACATGGGCCAACATGCCCTTGGTTGAACAATTGTGTAGGCATTTATAGCATTCAGCATCATATCATTTTAAGGCCCTGTAGTGTAAGGGTCCTATATCGACAAATCACAACTAACAACAGTACATATCCAGTCTACTGGTGTTAGCTGTGAAACTAGCTGTGAGGCTAGTCAATATAAGTGAATCCAGTATAGACTATGTAGATTTTGGTTTAATAATAATGTAGATCCGTATTAGTCACCCTTAAACTAAATTCCTCAGATTAAAAGAGGAGAAGAGTGCATCTCTATCTGTCGACCACACACACAGGGTGAGACATAGAGAAACAGGGGGTACAGGAATGGATCATCAATTGACATACACACGCAAGCACAAACACTTGCATGCACACACACAGACACACACAGACGCACATAACCACATACACTCTCATACTCGCACATAGCCTACATACACACGCATGCATATACTATAAATACACACAGATGTACACACACACACACACACACACACACACACACACACACACACACACACACACACACACACACACACACACACACACACACACACACACACACACACACACACACACACACACACACACACACACACACACACACACACACACACACACACACACACACACACACACACACACACACACACACACACACACACACACACACACACACACTTATCATTTCATCAATGTGGGGAATCGTATAACTGGGCACGTTTCTGTTCCCTGCCTGCACCTCTTTCTCTGAAACCCTGCGGGAGCCCGGGAGGGGCTGCAGTCAGTAGTAGTTACTGTTGTCTTGTCTCTATCCATCTGGTGGTGGTGATGGCCCATGATGCTAGGTACTTCTCTATGAAAGGGAATATATTTATGGATATTGTTCCCGCTGTTATATTGAAATGCCATTTAGTTTTAAGTTCTTTCTTGTGTCAAATAAACCAAATAATTGATAGAACTGCATGAGAGTTCAAATAAATGGTTGATGTGCCTAAGGCAAGGTTTTCAAAAGGGCATTTACGTAAAAAATATTTTGTGTGTGTGTGTTTATTGACATTGTAGCCTATGACTTTCTGTGTAAAGTTGAACAAATCAAATGTTGTTTATTTGACCCTTTTCAACCACAAGTCTCCTCTCTGGGTTTTGTCAAACGGCTCTTGCTATCAAGGGGTTTTGTTTCCCCCCTCTCCTTTTGAAGTTCAGATGGTAACTCTGTTCTCCAGAGGCAACTTTTTAATTTCTATAGTGAGTCAGACTAAAAATAATTGAAGTTATTTTGATCAATCTATTTGTTGATCTTTTTGTGTCAGGCTCAGTGAATCCAATCAGAATGCAGCCCTTAAGCCCTTTGACTTCGCCAACAACAGTGTATGTTCTCCCGGTGTGTAAGCTGTCTATCAGATAATAGGAGACTCAACCTCTGCCTGCCTGCTGCGTCCTGATGGAGGTGGCCCTGGCCTAGCGCTCTTACCTGATGGCCGCCATGCCCTGGCAGCCTTGTCTCTACCCCGTCTCTCCCCGTCTCCTCCAGGGAAATCTCCCGAGAGCAGCTGCCCTTATCAATGTGCCTCTCTCAACAGCCTCCCGCCCGGCCCGTTCTCGATGACAGCAGCACAGAGGATTCCGTAATCTGCCTAGACTTTAACGAAATTAAACCGCAGGCAGGTGCACCTGTACACCGGGGAGATGGGGAAAGATTTCCTGGCCGTGGCAATACAGCATCAGGGTAACGGACATTAATACAGCCATGCATCTGCTGGAAATAAGCACCTAGAGACCAACCTGGCTTCTGTTAGTGTTTCAGCCCTTCCACTCTCATGAAGAGCAAGCAGAAAGGGAACGTACAGAGGAATGTTGAAAGCAGAGAGGACGATGATGTTGATGGTATATTGTCACACACGAGTGACGCTGATGAACAGTTTACAGACATCTCTCGACACGTGACTTGACAAAGTGTTGAGAACAATCCATGTCTATGAAGTCACAGGTGTTGTCTATTTTGCTCTCACCGTTCTTCATTACAAAAAGCCTGTTCGTCAATATCACCATTTGTTTACCTCAAAGTTTCAAGTTTTATTAGTCGGGATATGCACGGAATAGATCGTCCAATGAAATGCTTACTTGCAGTGTCCTTCTCGGCAATGCAACAACAATAAGAAATAATAAAAGATAAGAATATGAACATGAAGTAAATGGCTCAGTTAAATAGAATGGCACAACTGGAGTATGTGGCACAGTTGAGTGAAGTTCAAATCATCCATCCCACCATTACGCAGGTCCACAAAGACGTTTTTAATATCTCCTGCAATTGAAGCTCTAGACACACATATTTTTTTATCACTTAGTATATATTGCATGGTAAGGTGCTATAAACAATTAACAAATCAGTCTGAAGAGGTGAGAGAATGTGAAGGTTAGAGAGAAGAAAGATGGTAGCCCTGAAGTGGTTTCTATTATTAGTAAGGTTGCTTCCCTACTGACTCCTCACATCTTCTCTCGCCATCTCACCATCTGCCACCACAGGAGAAGTGAGACGAGTGCTTTTACACGTAAAGAGGATGGTTGGACCACACAAATATCTACATGGATGTATAAATATAATTAGCTGTGCATCACAAGCCAACAGTAGGCTGTTGTAGGAGGCTGCACAGCATACTGGTAGGTTGGGCTGCAGGGCATACTGGTAGGTTGGGCTGCAGGGTATACTGGTAGGTTGGGCTGCAGGGCATACTGGTAGGTTGGACTGCAGGGCATACTGGTAGGTTGGGCTGCAGGGCATACTGGTAGGTTGGGCTGCAGGGCATACTGGTAGGTTGGGCTGCAGGGCATACTGGTAGGTTGGGCTGCAGGGCATACTGGTAGGTTGGGCTGCAGGCCATACTGGTAGGCTGGGCTGCACAGCATACTGGTAGGTTGGGCTGCAGGGCATACTGGTAGGTTGGGCTGCAGGGCATACTGGTAGGTTGGGCTGCAGGGCATACTGGTAGGTTGGGCTGCAGGGCATACTGGTAGGTTGGGCTGCAGGCCATACTGGTAGGCTGGGCTGCACAGCATACTGGTAGGTTGGGCTGCAGGGTATACTGGTAGGTTGGGCTGCAGGGCATACTGGTAGGTTGGACTGCAGGGTATACTGTTAGGTTGGGCTGCAGGGAATACTGTTAGGTTGGGCTGCAGGGTATACTGTTAGGTTGGGCTGCAGGGCATACTGGTAGGTTGGGCTGCAGGGCATACTGGTAGGTTGGGCTGCAGGGTATACTGTTTGGTTGGGCTGCAGGGTATACTGTTTGGTTGGGCTGCAGGGCATACTGATAGGTTGGGCTGCAGGGTATACTGTTAGGTTGGGCTGCACAGCATATTAATAGGTTGGACTGCAGGGTATACTGTTAGGTTGGACTGCAGGGTATACTGTCAGGTTGGACTGCAGGGCATACTGGTAGGTTGGGCTGCAGGGCATACTGGTAGGTTGGGCTGCAGGGCATACTGGTAGGTTGGGCTGCAGGGCATACTGGTAGGTTGGGCTGCAGGGCATACTGTCAGGTTGGGCTGCAGGGCATACTGGTAGGTTGGGCTGCAGGGTATACTGTAAGGTTGGACTGCAGGGCACACTGGTAGGTTGGGCTGCAGGGTATATTGGTAGGTTGGGCTGCAGGGCATACTGCTAGGTTGGGCTGCAGGGCATACTGGTAGGTTGGGCTGCAGGGCAAACTGTTAGTTTGGGCTGCAGGGCAAACTGTTAGGTTGGGCTGCATGGTATACTGGTAGATTGGGCTGCAGGGTATAGGTTGGGCTGTTAGGTTGGGCTGCATGGTATACTGTAAGGTTGGGCTGCAGGGCACACTGGTAGGTTGGGCTGCAGGGTATGCTGTAAGGTTGGGCTGCAGGGCACACTGGTAGGTTGGGCTGCAGGGTATACTGGTAGGTTGGGCTGCAGGGTATATTGGTAGGTTGGGCTGCAGGGCATACTGGTAGGTTGGGCTGCAGGGTATACTGTAAGGTTGGGCTACAGGGCACACTGGTAGGTTGGGCTGCAGGGTATACTGGTAGGTTGGGCTGCAGGGTATATTGGTAGGTTGGGCTGCAGGGCATACTGGTAGGTTGGGCTGCAGGGTATACTGTTAGTTTGGGCTGCAGGGCAAACTGTTAGGTTGGGCTGCAGGGTATACTGTAAGTAGGTTGGGCTGCAGGGCATACTGGTAGGTTGGGCTGCAGGGTTGGGCTGCAGGGTATACTGGTAGGTTGGGTTGCAGGGTATACTGATAGGTTGGGCTGCAGGGCAAACTGGTAGGTTGGGCTGCAGGGCAAACTGGTAGGTTGGGCTGCAGGTTATACTGCTAGGTTGGGCTGCAGGGCATACTGCTAGGTTGGGCTGCAGGGCATACTGGTAGGTTGGGCTGCAGGGTATACTGTTAGTTTGGGCTGCAGGGCAAACTGTTAGGTTGGGCTGCATGGTATACTGGTAGATTGGGCTGCAGGGTATAGGTTGGGCTGTTAGGTTGGGCTGCATGGTATACTGTAAGGTTGGGCTGCAGGGCACACTGGTAGGTTGGGCTGCAGGGTATACTGTAAGGTTGGGCTGCAGGGCACACTGGTAGGTTGGGCTGCAGGGTATACTGGTAGGTTGGGCTGCAGGGTATATTGGTAGGTTGGGCTGCAGGGTATATTGGGCTGCAGTTGGGCTGCAGGGCATACTGGTAGGTTGGGCTGCAGGGTATACTGTAGGTTGGGCTAGGGCATACAGGGCACACTGGTAGGTTGGGCTGCAGGGTATACTGGTAGGTTGGGCTGCAGGGTATATTGGTAGGTTGGGCTGCAGGGCATACTGGTAGGTTGGGCTGCAGGGTATACTGTTAGTTTGGGCTGCAGGGCAAACTGTTAGTTTGGGCTGCAGGGTATACTGTAAGGTTGGGCTGCAGGGCATACTGGTAGGTTGGGCTGCAGGGTATACTGGTAGGTTGGGCTGCAGGGTATACTGATAGGTTGGGCTGCAGGGCATACTGTTAGGTTGGGCTGCAGGGTATACTGTAAGGTTGGGCTGCAGGGCAAACTGGTAGCTTGAGCCACACATTGTTATGTAGACCCAGGGGGAACTTGGACATTTGGAATTGTGGACAGATCATTTTAGAAAGGCAGGTAGAGAGAGACAGAGAGAGAGAGAATATGGATGGATGGATAGAGGGAGGGTCACACCTCTGTAGGTAGAGTGAAGAGTTTGATCATTCTGAGGTCTGAGTCACTAATCCTGGTGTTCATGAAACAGTGGTGCTTCCGTCCACTCATGCCTTAACCTGGGCTTGAACCAGGGACCCGCTGAAAACATTGACTGCTCCCACAAAGCAGTGTTACGTATTGCTCCACAAAAGCCATGGCTCTAGCAGAGCAAGGTCTCAGAGCGAGTGATGTCCCCGATTGAAATGCTACTAGCAGTCGCCACTAACTAGATAGCCATTTCACACCGGTTACATTCACATCGGCTAGGTAGAGCTGGCTCCTGAGTTTCCTGCACTGTGACACCATCTTGCCAGGACCTAACATGATAAAGATCTCAGAGCAGGGGGTGGGGGATGTGAGAGAGAGAGAGAGAGAGAGAGAGAGAGAGAGAGAGAGAGAGAGAGAGAGAGAGGGGGTGGGGGGAGAGAGAGAGAGAGAGAGAGAGAGAGAGAGGGGGGGAGGGAGACAGAGGGGAGGGGAGAAGAAGCGAGAGTGGGGTAGAGTGAGAAGAAGAGAGAGAGAGAGAGAGAGAGGAGGATGTGAAAGAAGCTGAGAAGGAGAAACAGCACAAGCACCCATTGAGCAGATAATAAGCAGAACAAGAGGAAGAAAGGAAGAAAATGGGGGAGGGCAGCACAATGATTAACAAGCATGATATAACAGTTTAGTCATATGGAAAAAAAAGAAAAGCTTTAGGCTCATTTCCAGCACACCATCTGTTAAAAGCTGCTGAGTTCTATCTCACGGTAGGATACTAAACTTGTTTAGCTATTTTGTCATGTTTTGCTTTGAGAAGCACAATAAATATATAATATGTCTCTCATGGTCTTATCTCATTTTGATAATATTATGACCTTCCATTAGGTCACAACTGCATCAAAAATGGACAAGTCACACACACACTCACTGTTCAATCAAAATGTGTTTTCGTCACCCCGCTCCTCCGCTCTCTCCACTGGCTTCCAGTTGAAGCTCGCATCCGCTACAAGACCATGGTGCTTGCCTACGGAGCTGTGAGGGGAACGGCACCTCAGTACCTCCAGGCTCTGATCAGGCCCTATACCCAAACAAGGGCACTGCGTTCATCCACCTCTGGCCTGCTCGCCTCCCTACCACTGAGGAAGTACAGTTCCCGCTCAGCCCAGTCTAAACTGTTCGCTGCTCTGGCCCCCCAATGGTGGAACAAACCCCCTCACGACGCCAGGACAGCGGAGTCAATCACCACCTTCCGGAGACACCTGAAACCCCACCTCTTTAAGGAATACCTAGGATAGGATAAGTAATCCTTCTCACCCCCCCCCCTTTAAGATTTAGATGCACTATTGTAAAGTGACTGTTCCACTGGATGTCATAAGGTGAATGCACCAATTTGTAAGTCGCTCTGGATAAGAGCGTCTGCTAAATGACTTAAATGTAAATGTAAATGTGTTTCTACAGTATTGTACTATTGATTGACACTCATAGATAAAAATAGCAGGAAGTATCAAATATCCCATCACCATTATTTGTCCCCTCTGGTATTTGGTCACATTTATTAATACATATAAATAAAATGTTATGGCATTTGACCTCTTTGGAGCTGCAGGCCCCCTATCTATCAGAGCCATAGTGACTAGTGTCTGAACATGCCCAGGCCCAAAGTGCTATGTCCCCTGGTGCTCCAATGCTAGACACACAGCCACATTGTTTTACAGAGGTACAGGCTCCTCCTAACCTAACCCCGTGCTGTATCATAAATGCATTTTTTCCCTCATCAATCTACACACAATATCCCATAATGACAAGGATTTTTTTTTTTATTAGAAAACAGAAATAGCTTATTTACATAAGTAATCAGACCCTTTGCTATAAGACTCTAAATTGAGCTCAGGTGCATCCTGTTTCCATTGATCATCCTTGAGATGTTTCTACAACTGGATTGGAGTCTACCTGTGGTAAATTCACTTGATTGGACATGATTTGGAAAGGCACACACCTGTCTATATAAGGTCCCACAGGTTACAGTGCAAGTAAAAGCCCAAACCAAGCCATGGAATTGTCTGTAGAGCTCTGAGACAGGATTGTGTCAAGGCACAGATCTGGGGAAGGGCACCAAAAAACCTTGTCAGCATTGAATGTCCCCAAGAACACAGTGGTATCCATCCTTTTTAAATGGAAGAAATTTGAAACCACCAAGACTCTAGAGCTGGCCGCCCAGCTAAACTGAGCAATCGGGGGAGAAGGGCATTGGTCAGGGAGGTGACCAAGAACCCAATGGTCACTCTGAGAGAGCTCTAGAGTTCCTCTGTAGAGATGGAAAAAGCAAGATTCCCTGGTCTGACGAAACCAGGATTGAACTCTTTGGCCTGAATGCCAAGCGTCACCTCTGGAGGAAATCTGGCACCATCCCTACAGTGTAGCATGGTGGTGGCAGCATCATGCTGTGTGGAGGCAGGGACTGGGAGACTAGTCAGGATCGAGGGAAAGATGAACGGAAAAAAGTACAGAGAGATCCTTAATGAAAACCTGCTCCAGAGTGCTCAGGACCTTAGACTGGGGCGAAGGTTCACCTTCCAACAGGACAATGACCCTAAGCAAACAGCCAAGACAATGCAGGAGTGGCTTTGAAACAAGTCTCTGTAACGCTCCGGGTGTCGTGGGTGTGTAGTCAGACGCAGGAAACAGAGTTCAATACTGTGCTATTTAATACACTCACGAAACACTCGGTGCTCAAAAACAAATGCCCCAAACACGGGGGACGAAAACAGTACAGCAGAATACACGACCAGGATCAAACACGTTTGTCTACTTCATACACGAAGGTTACAATAATTAATCCCGCACAAAGAAACAGGCTGTCTAATAAAGCCCAACTAATTACTAACTAACAGGTGCTAACAATAAACATACAAGGAGGGGGAGGAAAGAAAATCAGTGGCATCTAATAGGCTGGTGACGACGACCACCGAGCACCACCCGAACGGGAAGGGGAGCCACCCTCGGTCGGACTTGTGACAGTCTTAGAATGTCCTTGATTGGCCCAGCCAGAGCCCGGACTTGAACCCGATCAAACACCTCTGGAGAGACCTGAATATAGCTGTAGAGAAGAATGGGAAAATGTACCCAAATACAGGTGTGCCAAGCTTGTAGTGTCACACCCAAGAAGACTCGAAGCTGTAATCGCTGTCAAAGGTGCTTAAACAAAGTACTGAGTAAAGGTTCTGAATACTTATGTAAATGTGATATTTCCGTTTAAAAATATATATTAAAAAATATCTAAAACCCTTTTTTTGCTTTCGCATTATGGGGTGTTGTGTGTAGATTGATGATGGAAAAAAATAAATATTCAATTTTAGAATAAGGCTGTAATGTAACAAAATGAAAAAAAAGTCAAGAGGTATTACAGTCTCAGTCAGGGAGAGGTTGAAAATGTCAGTGACGACACATGCCAGTTGGTCCGCGTATGCTCTGAGTCCATGTCCTGGTAATCCGTCTGGCCCCAGTGACCTTGTGAATGTTGACCTGTTTAAAGGTCTTGCTCACATTGGCTACAGAGAGTGAGATCACACAGTCGTCTGGAACAGCTGGTGCTCTCATACATGTCTCAGTGTTCCTTGCCTTGAAGAGAGCATTCAAGGCATTTAGCTCGTCTTGTTGGCTCCCATCACTGGGCAGTTCTCGGCTGGGTTTCCCTTCGTAGTCTATAATAGTTTGCAGGCCCTGCCACATCCGACGAGCATCAGAGCCGGTGTAGTAGGATTCAATCTTAGTCCTGTACTGACACTTTGGCTGTTTGATGGTTTGCTGGAGGGCATAGCGGGATTTCTTAGATTAGTGTCTTGCTCCTTGAAAGCAGCAGGTCTAGCCTTTTGCTCGGTGAGGATTTTGCCTGTAATCCATAGCTTCTGATTGGGAAATGTACGTATGGTCATTGTGGGGACGACGTCGTCGATGCACATATTGATGAAGCCAATGACTGAGGTGGTATACGCCTCAATACCATTGGATGAATCCTGGAACATAGTCCAGTCTGTGCTAGCAAAACATTCCTGTAGTGTAGAATCTGCTTCATCTGACCACTTCCATATTGAGTGAGTCACTGGTACTTCCTACTTTAGTTTTTGCTTGTAAGCAGAAATCAGAGGACAGAATTATGGTCAGATTTGCCAAATTGAGAGCGAGGGAGAGCTTTGTATGTGTCTCTGTGGGTGGAGTAAAGCTGGTCTAGATGTATTTTTCCTCTGGTTGCACATGCTGGTAGAGTTTCCTGCATTAAAGTCCCTGGCAACCGCTTCTGGATAAGCATTTTCTTGTTTGCTTATGTCCTTATACAGCTCGATGATTGTGTTCTTAGTGCCAGAATCGGTTTGTGGTGGTCAGTAGACGGCTACGAAAAATATAGATTAAAACTCTCTTGGTAGATAGTGTGGTCTACAGCTTATCATGAGGTACACTACCTCAGGCGAGCAATTCCTTTGAATATTAGACATCACGCACCTGCTGTTATTGACAAATAGATTCACACCCCCACCTCACGTTTTACCAGACGTAACTGTTCTGTCTTGCCGATGCACGGAAAACCCAGCCAACTGTATATTATTCGTGTCGTCGTTCAGCCACAACTCAGTGAAACATAAGATATGACAGTTTTTAATGTCCTGTTGGTAGAATAGTCTCTCGATCGTCCAGTTTATTCTCCAGGGATTGAACGTTGGCCAATAGAATGGATGGTAGAAGCGGGTTCAAATCAAATCAAATTGTATTGGTCACATACACGTGTTTAGCAGATGTATTTATGGGTGTAGTGAAATGCTTGTGCTTCTAGTTCCGACAGCGCAGTAATATCGAACAAGTAATATCTAAACATTTCACAACATACTGTACCCAATCCCCACAAATCTAAGTAATGGAATGGAATTAAGAATGTGTAAATACTTGGACAAGCAATATCAGAGCAGCAAAGACTAAGATACAGTAGAAAAGTATGGAATGCAGTATATACTGTACATATGAGATGAGTAATGCAAGATATGTAAACATTATTAAAGTGACATTATTAAAGGAACAGTCTGAGGTGAGTAATCACTATTCTGATATCCAGAAGCTCTTTTTCATGTACAAAATAAGTTACAAACATTGCGGAAAACACACACAAAATAGCACAGTTATTTAGGAGCCTGTAAAACGGCAGCCGTCCCCTCCGGCCCCATTATCATCACCAGGTCAGAGCTTGAGTATTCACACTAGATAAGCTCTCGGATGGCAAGGTATATATTGGACCCTCAGGACTGAGGATGTCACCCAAGCTATTAACCCAGTTTACATCCAGTGGGTGTCCTGAATGGCACCCTATTCCTTATGTAGTGCACTACTTTTGACCAGGGCCCATGAGGCTCATAGGGCTCTGGTCAAAAGAGGTGCCGATATGTTTGGAAAAGGGTCCCATTTCGGATGCAGCCCCAGTCAACTGAGCATTGACCTTCCACCTTCCACTATGACCTTTAGTCCCATCATAGTCAACTGTTTCATATGTAAAGGAGTTATTTCTGACAGTGTGACCTCGCCAGGAAATTCTCCTGGCCCTCCTATCCATGCTTTCTCTATTTTCAATCCCACTGTTTTTTAACAGACATTATAGTAGGATAAACCTTTTATACCTTATGTGACCTTGTGCTCTCCAATATTCTGTCATAGCCCAACAAGATTTGTTTACCTCAGATCATTGTACACGTTTTCTCTCCTTGTGTATTGCCACAGACCACCACTATGACCACTACTCTGCTTTTTTAATTCACTTCCAAGTTCTCCCTTTCAGTCTGAGTATACTCCACACTGATAAGGACGGGTATAGATCACCAACACACTCACTGACATTCTGGCAAGACTGATAAATAGAAAAAACTCTGAGGATGACAGAGAGATTTAGTGATGTAGCTTTTTTTTTGCTATGATAACTGTGATTACCCACAGCGAAAGATGGAAAAGTCTATTTTGTGTTCCACTTCCATTTGAAACTGCTTATCAAGAGGCTGGTTCAGCTCCTTCACAGGGCAACTAGATGATGAGTCATTGCTGACGGTTGTTACAAGTACATTGAGGATGTTAGGGGAACGTAAGCTGTCTATTTGATGGAAGTATTACAAGACCCAGCGTAATGTAACTCAGATTGGCCTACAAGAGCTTGACCTTCCAGCAAATGCAATTGGACCATGTGTTATGAAACCAGATATTGATGGGACTATTATGAATATCGTAGCTCAGATGTAGGCTGTGACATGTTCTGATTTCATACAGCGTAAACGCTTCAGAGTAATGAGATTTTGATCGCAGGAATAATATTGATAGAATTGATGTGCTGCTTAGTGATTGCAATTCGGTCATAACTGGTATCAAAACCTCTGATAGAGAAGGCAATAGAACAATCCATGTTAGCAGGAATATGATTCATGTCCACGTAGTTGAACTGTAGACACTCAATCCAGCAAATAGCCAATACATTTCCAAGAGGATAGACTTTTAGCAGAGTTCTATATTCTAGAGATAAGTCGGTATGCCTTTTTAGGCTGAAATTGTATGGTATGGTAGCCCCTGTCAAGACTGACAGGTAGTTTACAGAGGTGGTATACACACATACAGTATACATACATATGGCTTACATACACAAATAAAGTACAACTAAGCCACATGGTCTATCTTACTGAGCCCCCTGCTCTGAGAAGAGGAAAAAAAGGAAACAACGATGAGCGCACTAGTCTACATACAGTGATGCCTGAGACCAGCTTTCCCCCATCACTACATACAGTGATGCCTGAGACCAGCTTTCCCTCATCACTACATACAGTGATGCCTGAGACCAGCTTTCCCCATCACTACATACAGTGATGCCTGAGACCAGCTTTCCCCCATCACTACATACAGTGATGCCTGAGACCAGCTTTCCCCCATCACTACATACAGTGATGCCTGAGACCAGCTTTCCCCCATCACTACATACAGTGATGCCTGAGACCAGCTTTCCCTCATCACTACATACAGTGATGCCTGAGACCAGCTTTCCCTCATCACTACATACAGTGATGCCTGAGACCAGCTTTCCCTCATCACTACATACAGTGATGCCTGAGACCATCACTACATACAGTGATGCCTTTCCCTCATCACTACATATCACTACATACAGTGATGCCTGAGACCACTACATACAGTGATGCTTTCCCTCATCACTACATACAGTGATGCCTGAGACCAGCTTTCCCTCATCACTCCATACAGTGATGCCTGAGACCAGCTCTCCCTCATCATTACATACAGTGATGCCTGAGACCAGCTTTCCCTCATCACTACATACAGTGATGCCTGAGACCAGCTTTCCCTCATCACTACATACAGTGATGCCTGAGACCATCCTTTCCCCCTCCGCCCAATACAATCTATACTCTACTTTTCCCAAATAACTGTTCTTCTCTATGTAGTAACGATAGAAGTAGCTGATGCCAAGGGACTACATTGGCACTGAAAAGACATATCAAAGGGAGAAATATAGCATGTACAGTACCAGTCAAAAGTTTGGGCACAACTACTCATTACATGTTTTTTCTTAATTTTTACATGTATTACATTGTAGAACAATAGTGAGGACATCAAAACTATGCAATAACACATATGGAAACATGTAGTAACCAAAAAAGCGTTAAACAAATCAAAATATATTTTAGATTCTTCAAAATAGCCACCCTTTGTCTTGGACTGACCAGTATCGACATTTTCAAACACATGCAACTTAACAGTTTCATATCAAGACATTTGAAATTTTGGACATCAGCGCAATCTTGACGCAAACACATTTGAGTCCGAAAGGGATATTTATATGACAGGTAAGATGTAGAAAACCTTGCAGAGAGCCTATCCAACTGAGAACATCTTCGAAAAAGATATAGACAACTGGAACCAAGATTGAAAGACAACTGATATTGGCACAAGATGGAATGTTGGAACATAACGAATGCAATTACAGTAAACAAAAATGCACCCTTAATACAGTATAAACTAATGTATATAATTTATTACACAACAGACAAATTTCTACAAATTCTACAGCTCACATCCCCATCTCCAGCGCCTGCATAACTCTCTGCCACATGGCCTCAAACTGCACCATTTTGTTTCTCTCTGTCACCCACGCATTTTCAACATTTGACCTTTCCATTGTGATAACGATGGAGGAAGGCTTGGTTTCCAGTTTTTAAGTACAAAATATACACTAGTGGTGTGGATGTTTGTGTACGTCTGTATGTTGTCGTTTGTATGTGGATGTTTTGTATTTTTTTAAATAAATGACAAATAAAATATTACAAAAAAAATACATGCTTGTTCTCAGTTTATGGACGGATATTTAGCGTGAGCTAATTTTAGCTCCCGCACCTGTTAGGTATGAATCTTTTAAGACAGCAGCTGTAGTGGGTATGTGTTCTGTTGGCTATCAGGGTTAAGGATGATAGACATGGAGAGTGGGAGAGAAAGAGAAGAGGGGGAGAGAGGGAAGGAGAAAAGATAGGGAAAGTGAGACTTAAAGAGAGAGGGAGAGAAAGAGGGAAGGAAAGAGAGAATAGAGAGAAAGAGGTGTGTGTGTGTGTGTGTGTGTGTGTGTGTGTGTGTGTGTGTGTGTGTGTGTGTGTGTGTGTGTGTGTGTGTGTGTGTGTGTGTGTGTGTGTGTGTGTGTGTGTGTGTGCGTGCGTGCGTGCGTGCGTGCGTGCGTGCGTGTGTGTGTGTGTGTGTGTGTGTGTGTGTGTGTGTGTGTGTGTGTGTGTGTGTGTGTGTGTGTGTTTTGTGAAAGTGGTGAGGGTAAGCAGCTTCAAGTTCTTTGGCGTGCACATCAGAGAACCTGACATGGTCCAAACACACCACCACAGTGGTGAAGAAGGTGCAGCACAGCCTCTTCGACCACATGCACCTGAAGAATTTCGACATGGGCCCTCGGATCATAAAGAAGTTCTACGGCTGCACCATCGAGAGCATCTTGACCGGCTGCATCACTGCCCGGAAGAGCTTACAGAGGGTGGTGTGGATGGCACAATACATCATTGGGGCAATGTCCTTGCTCTCCAGAACATCTACACCCGGCAGTGTCTGAGGAAGGCCCGAAAGGTCGTCAAGGACTCCAGTCATGCGAACAACAGACTGTTCACTCTGTTACCATCTGGCAAGTAGTATCGGAGTATCGGGTCTCGGACCAACAGGCTTATAGACAGCTTCTACCACCAGGCCATCAGACTGCGGAAAAGCTAAACCTAGTCTTCTCCCTGCACAGACCTGCACCTTAAAGACTATTTCAAGCTGAGAGACTTTATGCACCTTAGAAATGATTTGCACTGAATACCCACACATCTAACCCCTTACACACACACACACACACACACACACACACACACACACACACACACACACACACACACACACACACACACACACACACACACACACACACACACACACACACACACACACACACACACACGGTCAACACTGCTGCCCACTATATATTTGTAAATACAGTTTAAATACAGTAAATTATTACTACGCATACTACCTCTTCTGTTACTTCCAATCCTGTTTATTGACTCAACTCGTGCGTCAATCTAAAGAACATAATAAAACATCCCCATCAAAATCTGTCAGTTTAAGCTAGTTGTTTTGAATGGCCCCCCCAAAAAATCGGTCTTCTCAGGAAATGTCTGAGCCCACAAACTATTATGCCTCTATGGAAACGGGAGACTCTCACAATCATGACGGTGTTCTGTGTTTTGCTCTACGACCCCAACAAGTGTCAAGGGACCCGTCTGAAGTCGGTACCGCTGATGTGATAAATTCTGTCTGTAGCATCCCGAACTGTTTGAGCTACAAACGAATATGACCCCACTATGGAAAGGAGAGATTCTCAATGGTGTTCTCCATTTTGCTCTTCCCCCACAATTGTCACGGGACCCATCTGAAGGTAACTCATACAAACCAACGGAAGTATGGAGGTAATTTTGCGCCAACAAAAATAAGGGGTTGAATATGTGTCCAAAAATATTTCCTGAGCTTTCTTATACAGACACTTCAAAACCTTATTCCTTATGATGTATTGTTTTGCCATTTACTATGTGCTATAGTAGTAAAGGCCAAATTCAATATTCTATCAAATATTTTTTTTTAAATATTTATTGAAATGCTCTGACTGAGGGAAGGAGAGGCTAGGACAGATCTGGACAACGGTATGGGAAATGGCCTCACTGCAGGTCATGTTCGTGGATAAGTGCCGGTAACAAGTATGTGTATTTAATATTGTGCATGCAATATAAGCAAGATACTAGTTATCGGTTTAAGAATGGCATTTGTGAGCAAAATATATATAATAATAACCCTGTTAAATGCGTATTCTCAGCTCATTTCGGGCATATAAAACCAAACAGGAGCATGCATAATTTAGAAAGCGCAAATTGGTTTGTATTGATTAATGTCTACCTCTCCTAACATTTGGAATGCTTTAATAAGTCAATATTTTACCCTGCTGTGAAGACGGGCTTAGAAAGCATTTAACTAATTAACCTCATTAAGAACAGGCAGCTAATGAGAATTGTGGTAATTTATTGAAATATCACACTTCTGTAGGCCACTTATAATTGGTTACAGGAAACCCAGTTGATGTTTTTATATGCAAACTAGCACATTAACTTGTTGTGTTTAGAGCCAATATTGAGCAAATTCATTATTTTATTGATTGTTGAATAAATTGTACTGTTGATTTGGTTAGTTGGTTAGTCAACTATCAGCCAGCTAATCAGTTGATAGAATAAATATGTAGAATTGGTAGATATGCTGTACACAATCAGTATATCCCTGGTCAAGCACAACTCCAAAAATGCTCACTCTCCGTAGGCTAGTATACTCTACAGGAGTCTCCAAATGACACTCTGTTGTTTTTTTTTGTTTTTTTTGGGGGGGGGGGGTGCATAATATCATCCAGCGATTCATGTTGAATTATACATCTGATCAAAAGACAGGTCTGTAACCCATCGGCTGCAGAGTAATGAGCTGTGCAGGCATGTCCACTGGTGACACTTTGTGCTCCATGTCCACTCTAGGTCTGGTGTTATGACACTTTGTGCTCCAGTGCTTCTGGATTACAAGGAGTGTAGCAGTAGTGAAGTGAAGGCTGCTTCCTCAGAATGTCCCATATTAAACACTGGATCAAGTCTAATTCATTTCCGCTGCTTATCGCATCTCAAATTGACAGGGAAAAGGATATTATCCCAAAATTGGGAGGAGGTTTGATGTACTGGAGAAGTTAGTGAACCACATAATTAAGCAGACAACGAGATAGATCTCTCACAGACAGTTGGTGAGTTCCTGGAGTAGAGGTTATTTTTGACAGATTTATTCGACAAAATTTTTCTAGCTTCTAAATTACACCGGTTAGATCTAAATGAGACAAATGAACTTGCAAATTCCACAGTTCAACCTTCGGTTATGGCTAATCCTGAAGAGCATTTACGTCTAAATCCTGTGTTCCACTAATATCTAGTGAGGGAGATGGGGGGAGACCCCCTACTGTGAGGACATGGAGTGTGTATAGTGACCATCAAAAGGCCTTCGCCTGTCGAAACTTTCTTCCAAAGATAAGATTCGGATTCCAGACCATTTATAATGCAACATGTCCCCCACACTATAGAGCCTGTATCTATTGTTTTGTCCAAGTCCGAAATGTAGAGGCAGTTGTATCAAGAGGCTCTCTGTATAAAAGAAGAAGTCTTGTGGGTTTAATATAAAACATGGTTGCTATTGAATTCATTCAAGTAATGTCTTACTCTGTTTGGTGTTTGACATCCTTAGATCATCATGCTGTTTATTGTCATGACCTCTTACAAACCATGCAACGGCCATGTCTATTCAGATGATGAGAATAAAAATATATACATTGTAATTTCCCAGCAAACATAACCCCATTGTCCCTGTGGGGGTATTTGATGGGCAAGGTGGACACGGGCTAGCCCACACCAAACCCAGCATGGGCTAGCTCACACCAAGCTCAGCACGGGCTAGCCCATACCAAACCCAGCATGGGCTAGCCCACACTAAGCTCAGCACGGGCTAGCCCATACCAAGCTCAACACGGGCTAGCCCACACCAAGCTCAACACGGACTAGCCCACACCAAGCTCAACATGGGCTAGCCCACACCAAGCTCAACACGGGCTAGCCCAAACCAAGCTCAGCACGGGCTAGCCCACACTAAGCTCAGCATGGGCTAGCTCACACCAAGCCCAGCACGGGCTAGTGCACACCAAGCTCAACACGGGCTAGCCCACACCAAGCTCAACGCGGGTAAGCCCACACCAAGCCTAGCTACATTATAAGGTAGAGGCGGGGGCACATTTGAAAATTGGGGGGGGGGTTAAAAGAATACAACATAAAAATTGCTGACACTAATAAGGGTTTGAAACTTTAAAGCAAATTATCTTGTAAACATCTTCTAGCCCTAGTTCACAAGTTATTTTTGTGCAAACGTTACTACCCTTGGGGCTCAAATGTTTTAGCACGCATTGGACCAACATCATGCCAATGTGGGCATGTTTGCTGGGAAAAGATGGGTTTATTTCAGGATGGGCTGCCCTCACCAGATATGGCCTGTCCACACTGGGCCACACTGGGAAAATCCCTTCGGGGACAATTTGGAGCCGATGAGCAAAGGGGCATCAGCCCAATGTGGGAAGCCTATTTCAGCCCGCATTGGGCCCACGTCGTACCAATATCGACATGTTTGCTGGATAGTTTGTCCCTCTGATCCGTATAGCAGCTGCCACTGGCCAAGACATTATCAACACACTGAGGCTGCATCCCAAATGGCACCCTATTCTGGGTTCTGGTCAAAAGTAGTGCACTACAGTATGTAGTGAATGGTGTGCCATCTAGGCCAGGCCCTGAGCCTTTCTCCAGTGCAGTTAAACAACACTGGTCTGGTATGGTCACATCATCATTGCTCCAGCCGTTGTAAATACTGCAGCAGACGATAAATGTGTCCTGTTTGGACAGAGATAGGCCACATTACCTTCACAGGAGCCATATTTCACAATTCCTTCCCGCCCGCCGGCTGATGAAAAGCAGTGCCCATGCCGAGCTGAGCCGAGCAGAATCAACATACCATATAGCTCTAAGTAAAGACTGGTGCTTTATGGCCCTGATTAAGTCATCCAACGCCTATAGCCAGCTAGCGATGTGGGCTTATTTCAACTCCAAGTGTTCAGAAGTGACTGGAATCATGAGATACACTCGTAAGAAGGGAATTTTATCTGAATAGTCCTCATGTGGAACTATAAAAAATGATTGGAAGATCTTCAACTGAGGGCTTCGTTCTATCTTATATTTCACTCGAACATAACTTTATCTGTTCTACGGGTTTCATTTCAATCAAGTAATGCTGAAGAAGAACTTTTCAGCTTACACACTCAATATTATTAAAGTCTAGGAATTGAGATATTAGCTTGAGAGGCTGTCAACCAAGCCTAAAGGCTTGTGTGTGTGTGTGTGTGTGTGTGTGTGTGTGTGTGTGTGTGTGTGTGTGTGTGTGTGTGTGTGTGTGTGTGTGTGTGTGTGTGTGTGTGTGTGTGTGTGTGTGTGTGTGTGTGTGTGTGTGTGTGTGTGTGTGTGTGTGTGTGTGTGTGTGTGTGTGTGTGTGTGTGTGTGTGTGTGTGTATACTTGTGCGTGTCTGTAAGTGGGTGTGTTTGTGTATGTCTTGCTGTAGAGTTTTGGCACACAGTAGACAAGTACGTTGTGAGGGTTGACGCTGGAGACGAGAAGCAGGTACAGGGAGTGAACATGTAATAAACAGCGGACATGAAACAGAACAGGAACAGTGTCTAGACGGGATAAATAACGACATCAATGCTGACACAGGGAACAAACAGAGGAGCAGACATATATAGAGGGGGTAATCTACAAAGTAATGGAGTCCAGGTGAGTCCAATATTGCGCAGCGGCGCGTAATGATAGCGACAGGTGTGCGTAATGAAGGGTAGCCTGTCGCCCTCGAGCCGCCGGGGGGAGCGGGAGCGGGAGCAGGCGAGACAGACATTCTAGTTTGAAAATATTCTCTCTTGGCCAGGCAATGATGGATACGATTTGTTTGATTCCTGTAGCTTTGACCAGCGATACTGATTAGATCTTAATTACTTTTCAGTTACTCCCGGGTTTCTCAAGTGTCCCTGATGATATGCCCATTATCAATAGAGAATAATCAACCACAGCATTATTACAGTTAGCAATAGCAAGAGATAGCACACACAAATCCTATCCTTCATCCCGGGAGCTATCAGCTCTCTCAATAAGCTGTAGTACTGTTTAGGTACAGACTGATCTTTTCAGATCTGGTTTAGAGTTCTACTTCCTGTGTACATAGTGTTGTACAGAGCATTCAGAAAGTATTCACCCCTTTGCCTTACATCCTTATTCTAAAATGTGTAAGAAAACATGTTTACTTTTTAAAAATGTTTAATACATTTGCAAACATTTCCAAAAACCTGTTTTTGCTTGTCATTACAGGGGATTGTGTGTAATTTGATGAGGAATTAAAAATATATATATTATAGAATAAGGCTGTAACGTAACAAAATGTGGGGAAAGTCAAAGGGTCTTGAATACTTTCTGAATGCACTATATTCTACTGTACTCTACTCTTCTTTAATCTACTCTACTCTACTTTACTGTAAAGAAATCAATCTGAAAAGTTCTCTAAACAGCTCAATCCCTGGGTTACTTGCTTTTATTCCTCTCATCTGCAGTACAAACATGACTTCCCTTCTGCATTACAAACATGCCTGCCCTTCTGGAGTACAAACATGCCTGCCCTTCTGGAGTACAAACATGCCTGCCCTTCTGAAGTACAAACATGCCTGCCCTTCTGCAGTACAAACATGCCTGCCCTTCTGGAGTACAAACATGCCTGCCCTTCTGCAGTACAAACATGCCTGCCCTTCTGAAGTACAAACATGCCTGCCCTTCTGAAGTATAAACATGCCTGCCCTTCTGAAGTACAAACATGCCTGCCCTTCTGGAGTACAAACACACCTGCTCTTCTGAACATGCCTGCCCTTCTGGAGTACAAACACGCCTACCCTTCTGAAGTACAAACATGCCTGCTCTTCTGGAGTATAAACATGCCTGTCCTTCTGGAGTACAAACATGCCTGCCCTTCTGAAGTACAAACATGCCTGCCCTTCTGGAGTACAAACATGCCTGCCCTTCTGGAGTACAAACATGCCTGCCCTTCTGGAGTACAAACATGCCTGCCCTTCTGGAGTACGAACATGCCTGTCCTTCTGGAGTACAAACATGCCTGCCCTTCTGAAGTACAAACATGCCTGCCCTTCTGGAGTACAAACATGCCTGCCCTTCTGGAGTACGAACATGCCTGTCCTTCTGGAGTACAAACATGCCTGCCCTTCTGAAGTACAAACATACCTGCCCTTCTGGAGTAAAAACATGCCTGCCCTTCTGGAGTAAAAACATGCCTGCCCTTCTGAAGTACGAACATGCCTGCCCTTCTGAAGTACAAACATGCCTGTCCTTCTGCAGTACAAACATGCCTACCCTTCTGAAGTACGAACATGCCTGCCCTTCTGGAGTACAAATATGCCTGTCCTTCTGGAGTACAAACATGCCTGCCCTTCTGCAGTACAAACATGCCTGCCCTTCTGCAGTACGAACATGCCTGCCCTTCTGCAGTACAAACATGCCTGCCCTTATGAAGTACAAACATGTGCCCTTCTGCAGTACAAACAAGCCTGCACCTCTGCATTCCAAACATGCCTGCCCTTCTGAAGTACAAACATGCCTGCCCTTCTGGAGTACAAACACACCTGCTCTTCTGAACATGCCTGCCCTTCTGGAGTACAAACACGCCTACCCTTCTGAAGTACAAACATGCCTGCTCTTCTGGAGTATAAACATGCCTGTCCTTCTGGAGTACAAACATGCCTGCCCTTCTGAAGTACAAACATGCCTGCCCTTCTGGAGTACAAACATGCCTGCCCTTCTGGAGTACAAACATGCCTGCCCTTCTGGAGTACAAACATGCCTGCCCTTCTGGAGTACGAACATGCCTGTCCTTCTGGAGTACAAACATGCCTGCCCTTCTGAAGTACAAACATGCCTGCCCTTCTGGAGTACAAACATGCCTGCCCTTCTGGAGTACGAACATGCCTGTCCTTCTGGAGTACAAACATGCCTGCCCTTCTGAAGTACAAACATACCTGCCCTTCTGGAGTAAAAACATGCCTGCCCTTCTGGAGTAAAAACATGCCTGCCCTTCTGAAGTACGAACATGCCTGCCCTTCTGAAGTACAAACATGCCTGTCCTTCTGCAGTACAAACATGCCTACCCTTCTGAAGTACGAACATGCCTGCCCTTCTGGAGTACAAATATGCCTGTCCTTCTGGAGTACAAACATGCCTGCCCTTCTGCAGTACAAACATGCCTGCCCTTCTGCAGTACGAACATGCCTGCCCTTCTGCAGTACAAACATGCCTGCCCTTATGAAGTACAAACATGTGCCCTTCTGCAGTACAAACAAGCCTGCACCTCTGCATTCCAAACATGCCTGCCCTTCTGCAGTACAGACATGTCCTGTGACAGCCCCAAGTTGGGTGCTATAAAAGCCTCAATGGGAGCTTTAACTTGGAGCAGACAGTGGGATAGTACCAGAAAGGGTATTGCGTGTGAGTGCCAGGCTGTCTCAGGGCACCACTATCTCAGTAGGAAGTCTGAGGAGGCAGGAGGTCCTCTGGGGGTTGAGATGAGACCTCCGATGGCAGCTGCTGGCAGCCAGGGCTCTGAGTCTTTAATATGACGACTGATGTGATAAAAGACTCAATCACAGGTCGCACAGAGGAGAGGAAAGGAGGAGAGAGGAGAGTACTGCCAGGGTGACGGGATGTGTTTAGTGTCACAGGGGAAAATGCAAAAGATCTATTTATCTACTTGAAAGGATAGCTTTTCGCATCATTTACTGTCACACTTGAGTTCACAAGATGAACAAGTTGTTTTAATAAACATAAGTGTTAAAATGGCTCTATTATAATAGTTTATGTGGATGATTTCCGTCACTTTTTGACCCTCTTTAAAACAAAATAAAAGGTTCTGTCAGTGTGACAAATAGCTTGTACAAGTGCTACATTGTAAGACATAGAGGTGATATATGCCCCAATGCATTCTACTGGACAGGCAGTGTTATACAGAGACTAATTAGTTGTGTGGACCTGTTTTTGTTGTAAATAATGTTTCTGCATGGTTGGGGTGGATATGGGTGGGACACTGGGAGGAGTGGACGGTTTGAGTGGTACCTCAGAAAGGGTCTGCGCTCAAAATGGCACCCTACCCTAATATAGTGCACTAACTAGCGCATTTATAGAGGGAATATGGTGCCCTTTGGGACACACTCGGTGAGAGGAGTGGAGGACTTCAGAAAATAAGTGGACCTCAGAACAAAATAATGTAGGGAGAATCGGATGTTTTAAGTGGATTTTCTGAACAAATATTTTGTGAAACCAGTGAGAAGGATGGGAAAGAATATTACAAAGTGAACAGTGCTACTGAGTAGTGTAACTGACTGACTGCAACTGAAGTACTCAGCCCTCTGAGGCTTGGGGTCAAAGAGGACATGGAGGTCATGAGACCGGAAGATGCCACCAGATGGAGGTGTGTGTGTGTGTGTGTGTGTGTGTGTGTGTGTGTGTGTGTGTGTGTGTGTGTGTGTGTGTGTGTGTGTGTGTGTGTGTGTGTGTGTGTGTGTGTGTGTGTGTGTGTGTGTGTGTGTGTGTGTGTGTGTGTGTGTGTGTGTGTGTGTGTGTGTGTGTGTGTGTGTGTGTGTGTGTGTGAGTGCATGTGTATGAGTGCGTGCAAGAGGTGAGTGCTGGAGAATAAGACATTCGACAAGCTATGCCAGAGATTTATTGACATTTTGTGGTAAGATGTTGCAGTTCATTTCTTATTGAACTTCAGTCAATCAATCTGACAACTAGGAGGCAATGCTAGCCAACTGGCTCTACTGTAAGCAGGGCATTATATATATATATGCATATATGCCCTGCTTACATTAGAGCTAGCATTGGCTCCACTTATATATATATATATATATATATATATATATATATATATATATATATATATATATATATATATATATATATATATATATATATATATATATATATATATAGGCAGGCAGGTGTCTTTTTCCACTCCTTCTCATGAGTGAGTCAAGCAGTATAGTGAAAAATATGTCATATTTCAAAGTGATGGAGATGTGTCTTAACATGTCTTGTCAGAATAGCATACCTGAGTGTAGCACTTCCAATTCACAGACATGTCCTGCCATGCTCCTGTTGGGCGGTGGGTGACTCAAATATATATTTTTCTTTAGAATTCTACCACTAATCTTCTTGTGCAAAGTTTGCCTTAGAAGCTAAATGTAATATGGTATTAGATTGAATAATGTAGGGACCTATGTCTGAGTGATTTAGACAGTGAGTCCCAATGACGGTGTCCTCAACCATTCTCCATTCACGCTGCGCTTACTGTACAGCAGCCACGCTGGATAACAGCATGATGAAGCTCCAAAAAACTAATCAGTACCACACACATTCATCACTCTGCACAGAGACGACCCTCATACGCATCATATTACTAAAAATGCACCCTCTTCATATGAAAAGCAAGAGAATCAAGAGGAATTTTTAATGATAGTGCAAGGTACATTTTAGTTATGCAGCAGACGCTCTTATCCAGGGCGACTTATTGTAGTGAGTGCATACATTTTCGTACGGGTCCCCCGTAGGAAACAAACCAAGCTACATGGTTCTCCAGTTGTATACAGTCCATTCGGAAAGAATTCAGACCCCTAAACGTTTTGAACAGTTTGTTACGTTACAGTCTTATTCTAAAATTGATTAAATATTTTTTTCCCCTCATCAATCTACACACAATACCCCATAATGACAAGAGGATTTTTAGAATGTTTTTGCAAGTGTATTAATAATAAAAAAACTTAAATATTACATTTACATAAGTATTCAGACCCTTTACTCAGTACTTTTTATGAAGCACCTTTGGCAGGCTTTACAGCCTTGAGTCTTCTTGGGTATGACACTACAAGCTTGGCACACCTGTATTTGGGGAGTTCCTTTTCTCTGCAGATCCCCTCAAGCTCTGTCAGGTTGGATAGGGAGCGTGCGTCGCTGCACAGCTATTTCAGGTCTCTCCAGAGATGTTCGATCGGTTTCAAGTCTGGGCTCTTGATGGGCCACTCAAGGACATTCAGAGACTTGTCCTGAAGCCACTCCTGCGTTATCATGGCTGTGTGCTTAGTGTCATTGTCCTGTTGGAAGGTGAACTTCCACCCCAGTCTGAGGTCCTGAGCGCTCTGGAGCAGGTTTTCATCAAGGATCTCTCTGTAATTTGCTCTGTTCACCTTTCCCTCGATCCTGACTAGTCTCCCAGTCCCTGCCGCTGAAAACATCCCCACAGCATGATGCTGCCACCACCATGCTTCACCATAGGGATGGTGCCAGGTTTCCTCCAGATGCTTGGCATTCAGGCCAAAGAGTTCAATATTGGTTTCATCAGACCAGATAATCTTGTTTCTCATGGTCTGAGAGTCCTTTTTGTGTCTTTTGTCCTTCTGGAAGGCCCTTCCATCTCCACAGAGGAATTCTGGAGCTCTCTCAGAGTGACCATCGGGATCTTGGTCACCTCCCTGACCAAGGCCCTTCTCCCCGATTGCTCAGTTTGGCCTAGCGGACAGCTCTAGGAAGAGTCTTGATGGTTCCCAACCTCTTCCATTTGAAACTTCTTTGGGCTAGGCCCCTTTTTTCTCAATTTCCGACTGACTGCCCAAAGTAAACTGCCTGTTGCTCAGGCCCTGAAGCCAGGATATGCATATAATTGGTACCATTGGAAAGAAAACACTTTGAAGTTCATAGAAATGTTAAAATAATGTAAGAAAATATAACACAATAAATATGGTAGGCAAAAATCCAAAGAAAAACCAACCAGAATTTTTGTTTTTCGAGAGACCATGCTCTTACAATGGAAGGAATAGGGGCATACTGAATTATAGCTCCCAGGGTGCAATTCCTTTGGCTTCCACAGCATGTCAGCAGTCTATGTTCAAGGTTTCAGGCTTGTAACTTCCAAAAGAAATACGAAATATGATTTCATGTTTGGGGGCGCGATGAAGAGAAAACGCACCTAATAAAATCGGTTTACTATTGAACATACTTCTTTCCGTAAGAAATATTGTAGTTTGATTACATTTAGGGTATCTGAGGAGTTAATAGAAACATATTTTGACTTGTTGAAACAAAGTTTAAGGGTAGATTTTCGGATTCCTTTCTCTGCAAGCTGAACGAGTGGATTACTCACATCATTGGCGCCAACTAAACAGACTTTTTGGGATATAAAGTTTTATAAAGTTTTTTATCTAACAAAATGACACTACATGTTATAGCTGGGACCCTTTGGATGACAAATCAAAAGGAGATTTTCAAAAAGTAAGTGAATATTAAATCGCTATTTGTGAAATTTATGAAACCTGTGCCTGTGGAAAAATATTTTGATGTGGGGTCCATCCTCCAACAATCACATGGCATGCTTTCACTGTAATGCCTACTGTAAATCGGACCGTGCAGTTAGATTACCAAGAATGTAAGCTTTCAACCGATATAAAACACTTGAATATAACTAAATGTTTAATATCCATAATTTTATGATTATTTATTTGATTTGCGCCACTTTGTTCTCGGGGACCTTCAATGCTGCAGAAATGTGCTGGTACCCTTCCCCAGATCTGTGCCTTGACACAATCCTGTCTCGGAGCTCTACGGCCAATTCCTTCAACCTCATGGCTTGGTTTTTGCTCTGACATGCACTGGCAACTGTGGGACCTTATGTAGACAGGTGTGTGCCTTTCCAAATGAATTTACCATAGGTGGACTCCAATCAAATTGTAGAAACATCTCAAGGATGATCAATGGAAACAGGATACACCTGAGCTCAATTTCGAGTCTCATAACAAAGGGTCTGAATACTTACGTAATTAAGGTATTTCTGTTTTATATATTTGCAAGTGTAAAAAAAACAACTATTTTCACTTTGTCATTATGGGGTGTTGTATGTACATTGATGAGAATTGTTTTTAGTTAATCCATTTTAGATATATAATGTAACATAATGTGGAAAATGTCAAAGGGTCTGAATACTTTCCGAATGAACTGTACATGTTTCAAGCAGACCACCATAGTCCCTGTGCCTAAGAAAGCAATGGTAACCTGCCTAAATGACTACCGCCCTGTAGCACTTACGTCGGTAGCCATGAAGTGCTTTGAAAGGCTGGTCATGACTCACATCAACACCATCATCCCAGAAACCATAGACCCACTCTATTTCACATACCGCCCCAACAGAGCCACAGATTATGCAATCTCAATCCCACTCTACACTCCCCTTTCCCACCTGGACAAAAGGATCACCTATGTGAGAATGCTGTTCATTGCGTTCAACACCATAGTACCCTCAAAGCTCATCACTAAGCTAAGGACCCTGGGACTAAACACCTCCCTCTGAAACTGGAACCTGGACTTCTTGACCGACAGCCCCCAGGTAGTAAGGGTAGGCAACAACACATCTGCCACTCTAATCCTCAAATCTAATCCTCAGGGCTGTGTGCTGAGTCCCCTCCTGTACTCCCTGTTCACCCACGACTGTGTGGCCAAGCACGACTCCAACACCATCATTAAGTTTGCTGATGACACAACAGTGGTAGGCCTGATCACTGACAACGATGAGACAGCCTATAGGGAGGAGGTCAGAGACCTGGCGCCAGGACAATAACCTCTCCCCCAACAGGAGCAAAACAAAGGAGCTGATCGTGAACTACAGGAAAAGGAGGGCCGAACATACTCCCATTCACATTGACGGGGCTGTAGTGGAACGGGTCGAGAGTTTCAAGCTCCAGGGGTCATCATCCCCAACAAACTATCATGGTCCAAACACACCAAGACAGTCGTGAAGAGAGTATGACAACATATTTTCCCCTCAGGAGATAGGTCCGCAGATCCTCAAAAAGTTCTACAGCTGCACCATCGAGAGCATCCTGACCAGTTTCATCAACGCCTGGTATAGCAACTGCTCAGCATCCGACCGTAAGGCTCTACAGAGGTATAGTGTGTACAGCACAATATATCACTGGGGGCAATCTCCTTGCTCTCCAGGACATCTACACCCGGCGGTGTCTGAGGAAGGCCCAAAACATTGTCAAATATTCCAGTCATCCAAATCATAGACTGTTCTCTCTGCTACCGCACTGCAAGCAGTACCGGAGCACCAAGTCTAGGTCCAAAAGGCAAATCAAATCAAATCAAATTAATTTATATAGCCTTCTACCAGCCTCAAGCCATAATTCTGCTGAACAATTAATCAAATGCCCCCCGCTGGTACTTACTGTTTATTATCTAACACATTGTCAAATTAACCCCTACCACATGTACAAATTACCTAAGGCAGAACAACCTGTACCCCCACACATTGACTTGGACTACCGGGACAGCCCCATCATGGTACATAGCCTCATTATTGTTATTTTTGTTGTGTTACTTTTATTTTTTATTTTTTACTTTTTATTTTATTTAGTAAATATTTTCTTAACTCTTTCTTGGACTGCATTGTAGGTTAAGGGCATGTAAGTAAGCATTTCACGGTAACGTCTATATCTGTTGTTTTCGGCGCATGTGACAAATCAAATTTGATATAGAGACTGAAGTTCACATCCCCACAACCATGGGATCTTGGAGGTATGTGCCTACATAGCACTCATTATTGTTATTTTTGTTGTGTTACTTTTATTTTTCATTTTTTACATTTTATTTAGTAAATATTTTCAACACACACTGCACACACACACACACACACACACACAACACACACTGTTGTTTTCGGCACACAAATCAAACATATAGAGACACACACATCCCACACAACCATGGGATCCAGAGAGGTATGTGCCTATGCAACACACACACACACACACACATATATATATATATATATATATATATATATATATATATATATATATATATATATATACACAATATACAACCAGAGCTTACAAGAGGAAGATGCTTTCCCCCTCTACTTTTCTCTCCTCTCTCGTGGTCAGCTAATGAGATCTTGCAGGCATAAAAAAAGGAAAGGAAGGGGGAAATTTCATTCCCTTGCAGTGGTGATGTACTAGCTGTCACAACAATCAGCATGGGCACTCTGGGTTTTGGCCATCATTCCTTCCTGCTGCACTCACAATGCTGTGAGCTGTGAGTGCACTGAACGGCACAGGGGGAGAAACAATGTTTCCAACAGATTTTGGATGACTTTTTGCCCACGTTTTTTATTTTGTTTTCAGAGTGGGGGCACCTTTTCATTTGTTGGATTTTTAAACCAATTTGAAGGCTATATTAGAGAAATGTTATATCTCACACCTGTATTTAAAATACTGAGTAGAATAGAAAGAAGGTGAAATATTTTCAGAAAGGTATATTTCAAATTTCAGTCAGGGTCTTTGCTCAAATTAACAGAAAGCATGTTTATAATCTTGAGGTAGGGTTTGGGTCACAACTATCAAACCTCAGAGTATCTTTATAGTCAATATAATTTTAGACTTGAGCACATTTAGACAACAAATATTTACCAATGACAGATTGTGAAGCTATATGGTTACATAGCAGTCTTTAGAGAGGGGAATATGAGCCACAGACAGGATCAGAGGCCATGGAAAACCTGCAGTAAATCCAACCGCAGATAGTCCTCAAAACAGACCCAGCTCAGAGACAGATAAATATCCTGACCTGAAAAATAGTATATAATTATTCACAGCATTATGTTTTTTGTAGAACACTGGAAAAAAAAACAAAAAAAACAGTGAATCTCTCATAAGAGTCTGCCTACAGCTTTTGTGAATACATGTTTGACTTTTGACGTCAAAAAAGGGTTGTGTTATTATTATTAGAGACTATGTGAACCAAAAACATTTTGGGAATAATGCAAAATGACATGATTCCAATATGTACTCATGTAAAACCATTTCCAACGATATCTAAAGTACTCAGTGGTTCTGTTTCCTCCGTAAGTCTCGTATTATGAATAACCTCATTGAAATACGCAGCTGTTATAACATTGAGGTGTCCTTGGTGTAAATGAGATCTCAGATGCTGACATATTACTTCAGTGTCTATAAATACATATAGGTTCAAAACATTACCAGAAACCATTACCAACGTCTGTTCAATCAGCTTGTGCTGTGAGCTGAATTAAAGACGAGTACTATTACATTTTTCCTTAATTTATGCAACATCACCATCCTCCTCCATGCATCTGTTCTGAAGCAGACTTCAGTTTTCAGTCCACCACGCCCGTGCTACAACTTGCTTTCCCTAGAAACAATAACATTCTCTCCAAGGAGCAGAGAAACTTAAACAATTCTCCCTGGCTTATAGTTACCAACCTGCTCTAAACAAATTAACAGCAGCCATCTTCCAATGCACGTAACCCAACAACTCGCCTCCCAAAATCAATACCTCGCTCTAAGTAGAATGTCCCGGGGATGAAAAGTCCCCTGTTGACTATGACAGTCAGCCTCACACTTGGTTTCTCCCGACGCCCTGGCCTGCACTGTATGTCAATACGATTCCCTTCCACGTCTCTACCTCTGCCATCTCCCATCTCAGAGTGGCTTATAAATTCTGCTTTCATGTTGTACCTTTCCTCAGCCAGCCTGTTACCTACCTCCCACTCACCTCACCTACACACTTTACTTCCACCTTCCTTCACCCCGCCACCACCACTTCCTGATTCTCCTCCTTCCTTCCTTCCTTCATCCTCTCACTCCAGTGACTCTGTGATCATTGTGACAGGCTTTACAATATGCCGCTGACCATCTGCTTTACCTTTAATATTTCACTAACATGCCAATGGAGGAAGGTGTCAAACCCAAGGGACTGACCAACCAATGCTCTCTCTCTCTCTCTCTCTCTCTCTCTCTCTCTCTCTCTCTCTCTCTCTCTCTCTCTCTCTCTCTCTCTCTCTCTCAACCTTTTCACACAGGCAAGAAAATGCCACGCATCACAGCCAAACAAATAAGCTGAAGTTATCAACAGAAACATGCACTGTAGGCTATGCATCATGAAAGGGGAGGACTTTGCTATACAAGCTTCTATTTTCCTATTAGTATGCAGGATAATAATGATAAACAGTAAGGGATAGTCAGTAGAAATCTGACTGAGTACAATACACACAAAACATGCTCGTTTTAAAATTGCTCAGTGCTTATATTATGCTGCATGTTTAGATACACAGAGGACGCAGATGGCATGAAGCCTAGTATTTGCAGGTCACTTTGGGATTGGATAAGAGAGCTAGAGACTAGCGTAATTCACACAGTCACAGGGGTCCTCCATGAGATTCACAAGTTGCACAAACGTGTCTAACGGCATGATATTGATAGAACGAATCCCTCTGTGAGGACAGGCTATTATTAGAACATAGCTGGAGAATACGATTTGCACAAGGGCCCTCTGAATCCTTAATTCAGGAAAAGAGCAGAGATTAATGTCTGTGGAAATCTATTTTAACTGCAGGTCAAGTTATGGTTGATAGGCAGCATTAGCTTGGGGAGAAGGAGTGTTAACCCCCAGAGTTAAAGTACTGGCCCAGTTGTAGCAGGCGTTTAAACGCTGCCAACTGAAGTGGAGGCATATAAGGTCATTTGAAAAATTAGAGTGGGTTTAATTTATCTAACTACGGTGCTCCTATGGCGCTTACTTAATATCAAACACATGCTGAAATAACATAATATGTTGTATTAGCCATTGTTGCTTGACAGAAAAGTGCTACTAATGTAGTAAGGGGAGAGGGTGAGGTTGGACCGAAGGGACATTTTAATGTAATCAATGTCTTTTGTTTTGACATTGATGTCTTACCAGTAGTGATGTCATTGTGAACTTTGCCCCACTGCATTGACATGTGAGCCAATTGTCGTCTGTGCTGTGGGTTATATGTAGTCTCCACTGTGTAACACATGTACAGATGCTATGCCACATGCATAGATAAGAGATAAAAAAGGTATTGGCCTTGAAGGACCTGTGGGGTAAACAACATCTCCACTGAGGACAGAGCCGGGAGACGTCTATGTCTCCCCCTCTCCACGCTGGACTGCCTTGTCACCTTGTATATTGCTCACAGGGACACCTCTGGGACCCCTGCCTGACGTAGGCCTAGCTGGCCTGTGTGTGTGTGTGTGTGTGTGTGTGTGTGTGTGTGTGTGTGTGTGTGTGTGTGTGTGTGTGTGTGTGTGTGTGTGTGTGTGTGTGTGTGTGTGTGTGTGTGTGTGTGTGTGTGTGTGTGTGTGTGTGTGTGTGTGTGTGTGTGTGTGTGTGTGTGTGTGTGTGTGTGTGTGTGTGTGTGTGTGTTTGTCCCTTTGTCAGAGACTGAAGTCTGAAGTAGGACCAAAAGATTGTGTTGAGCCAGGGCCAGCAGTGAAAGGGGACACCCCAGCACCCAGTTCATTCAGACACGTTTGATCAATGCACTGGATCTGTATGGACTGGGCTGCTGCTTCTAGGCGTCACTGCACTCGTTTGTGTAAACTACTCCTCTCTACACCTCTCTATTGGGACCAGAGAGGACAAAGAGACAAAAGAGTGACTGCATTCCACTAATGCCAGTGAACAATGGCTGAGGTCTTTATTCTTTATTCCTATCCCTACTACCTAACACTTTAGCAACTGCACAGCAAATTAGAGATCAGAATTTGAACATCATTTTTCTTAGTGTGTATATGTGACCCACTGAAATAGCGTTAAACTAGTGTTGATAAACTAACACCCCAAGAGTGTTGGTTCCTTAACTCCATGGGTCTTGCAAATTCCGACTTAAATCCTCTCAAGGATCTCTACAGATCGGTGTCCCACCCTCAGTACGGTCGAGCTAATGTGAACTAACGTGATTAGCATGACGTTGCAAGTAACAAGAACATTTTCCAGGACATAAACATATCTGATATGGGCAGAAAGCTTAAATTCTTGTTAATCTAACTGCACTGTCCAATTTACGGTAGCAATTACAGTGAAATAATACCATGCTATTGTTTGAGGAGAGTGCACAGTTATGAACTTGAAAATGTATGAATAAGCCAATTAGGCACATTCGGGCAATCTTGATACAACATTTTTAACAGAAATGCAATGGTTCATTGGATCAATCTAAAACTTTGCACATACACTGCTGCCATCTAGTGGTCTAAATCGATATTGCGCATGGGCTGAAATAATACATTATGGCCTCTCTTACATTTCAAAGATGATGATACAAAGAAAATACCAAACAATGCATGTTTTTTCTTTGTATTATCTTTTACAAGATCAAATGTGTTAAATTCTCCTACATTTGTTTCACATTTCCACAAACTTCAAAGTGTTTCCTTTGAAATGGTATCAATAATATGCATATCCGGGCGGCAGGGTCACGTAGTGTTTAGAGCATTGGACTAGTAACCGGAAGGTTGCAAGTTCAAACCCCCGAGCTGACAAGGTACAAATCTGTCGTTCTGCCCCTGAACAGGCAGTTATAACCCACTGTTCCTAGGCCGTCATTGAAAATAAGAATTTGTTCTTAACTGACTTGCCTAGTTAAATAAAGGTAAAATAAAATTAAAAATCCTTGCTTCGGGTCCTGAGCTACAGGCATTTAGATTTGGGTATGTCATTTTAGGCGAAAATTGAAAAAAAAGGGCGGATCCTTACTAAATTAACACTATTAGAGCTGATGCTGTTAAAATTTCTCAGTGTTAGGGAATTAACACCTGTGGTGTTACAGTAACTTGCTTTTGGGTGTTAACACTGTAGGGTGTAAAGACTTATTTGCATATTTATATTCTAGGGTATCTTTCAAGTGAATTTTAGAGGTACCATCCATGACTGTGTTTGCTAGTTACAGAGACACTATTGTTGCATTCGATGGCTTTCTTCTGTAGCGTTCACCAAGTGAGTGCCTAAGTAAAAAAAAAAAATAAAAAAAAAAAAAAAAAAAAAAAAAAAAAAATGCACCAAGTGAGTGCCTAAGTGAATATTTTATTCTTAATTCTTAAAGTAGTATTATTTATGACAATACATTACTTCTTTTGACAATACCAAACTCTGACAATCTAGCTAGCCTGGGGGTTAAGAGTATTGGGCCAGTAACCAAAAGGTTGATTGGTTTGAATCTGTGATCAAAAAAATACTTGTTTGCTGTTCCATTCCTGATAGCACTTAACCCTAATTTGATCCAGGGGTGTTGTGCTATTTATTTAACATTTATTTATACAGGTTTTTCTCATTGAGATAAAAACCTATTTTTCAAGAGAGACCTGGTCCAAAAGCAGCAGGGGGAACAACGTTTCAGACAAAACAACTTACATACACTTACAGAACATTGAACAAAACTATAGACACACATACAGTACAATAATTATATGTTACGTGCAAAAGAAAACATGAATGTCATAACTAAAAGAACAGCTGTTCTAAAGACAATTACACTCTTCTATGATATTTACATCGATCAAGTGTTTAAACTCCACCAACGTGACTAGATCATCACATTTTAAAATGTTCAGGAGAGAATTCCGGGACCACGGAGCAGAGTAACTAAAACAATTTCTACCATGACTGGTTCTAATTCTTGGTACTGTTAAAAGAAAATGAGAATGGGACCGTAATTGATATTGCTTGACTGACCTCATTAAAAAAGAACAGAGATAAAGTGGCATTTTACCCAGTATGGCCTTATAAATCAGTGTATACCAGTGTTTAAGCCTATGCAAGGTCAATGATAACTAGCCAACGGCACTGTAGAGATCACAATGATGTGTTAGACATTTTTGATTGGTAATGAACCTGAGGGCTCCATGATATACTGAATCAAGTGCTCTCAGGGTAATTGTTGAGGCCTACGTATATATAACATCACTAAAATCTAAAACGGCCAGTAATGTACATCATACCAGCTTCTTCCTGGCCTCCAGAGAAAAACAAGCCCTATGCCGGTAATAAAAACCTTTTCTCAGTGTGAGCTTCCTTATCAAGTTCTCCATACGAACAGTGAAGCTCAGCTTGTCATCAACCCACCCTCCCAAATATTTGTACTCTTTGACTTGATCTATCGTATGTCCATCCAATGTAGCAATGGCATGATTAGTAACATGCCTGGCATTTTAAATACCATGCATTTTGTTTTACCCGAATTCATTACCAGTTTCAGATCATACAGATTCTGTTATATGGTGTTAAATGTTCTCTGGGTATTTTCAAACGCTAAAGATAAACTACTACCACTTGAATAAAGAACAGTATCATCTGCATAAAAATGAACAATGCTTTTTCAATATGATCCCCAATGTTGTTAATATACAAAATGAACAAGAGTGGGTGCAAAATAGAACCTTGCAGAACACCTGAGCACAACTCATCCACCATTACATCTGGCCCTCGCTTCATACTCATCGCCAAACCCACTGGCTCCAGATCATCTACAAGACCCTGCTAGGTAAAGTCCCCCCTTATCTCAGCTCGCTGGTCACCATAGCAGCACCCACCTGTAGCACGCGCTCCAGCAGGTATATCTCTCTGGTCACCCCCAAAACCAATTCTTCCTTTGGCCGCCTCTCCTTCCAGTGCTCTGCTGCCAAAGACTGGAACGAACTACAAAAACTGGAAACACTTATCTCCCTCACTAGCTTTAAGCACCAGCTGTCAGAGCAGCTCACAGATTACTACACCTGTACATAGCCCTTCTATAATTTAGCCCAAACAACTACCTCTTCCCCTACTGTATTTATTTATTTATTTTTGCTCCTTTGCATACCCCATTATTATCACCCCAAACTGCTACAGACCTATATCTATCCTACCCTGCCTTTCTAAGGTCTTCGAAAGCCAAGTCAACAAACAGATTACAGACCATTTCGAATCCCACCATACCTTTTCCGCTATGCAATCTGGTTTCAGAGCTGGTCATGGGTGCACCTCAGCCACACTCAAGGTCCTAAATGATACCTTAACCGCCATCGATAAGAAACAATACTGTGCAGCCGTATTCATTGACCTGGCTAAGGCTTTCGACTCTGTCAATCACCACATCCTCATCGGCAGACTCGATAGCCTTGGTTTCTCTAATGATTGCCTCACCTGGTTCACCAACTATTTCTCTGATAGAGTTCAGTGTGTCAAATCGGAGGGCCTGTTGTCCGGGCCTCTGGCTGTCTCTATGGGGATGCCACAGGGTTCAATTCTGGGACTGACTCTTTTCTCTGTATACATCAATGATGTCGCTCTTGCTGCTGGTGAGTCTCTGATCCACCCCTACTCAGACGACACCATTCTGTATACTTCTGGCCCTTCTTTGGACACGCCAGACAAGCTTCAATGCCATACAACTCTCCTTCCTTGGCCTCCAATTGCTCTTAAATACAAGTAAAACTAAATGCATGCTCTTCAACCGATCGCTGCCTGCACCTGCCCGCCCGTCCAACATCACTACTCTGGACGGTTCTGTCTTAGAATATGTAGAAAACTACAATTGGAGGCTATTTACCTAGGTGTCTGGTTAGACTGTAAACTCTCCTTCCAGACTCACATCAAACATTTCCAATCCAAAATTCAATATAGAATTGGCTTTCTATTTCGCATCAAAGCCTCCTTCACTCATGCTGCCAAACATACCCTTGTAAAACTGACCATTCTACCGAGCCTCGACTTTGGCGACGTCATTTATAAAATAGCCTCCAATACCCTACTCAATAAATTGGTTGCAGTCTATCACAGTACCATCCGTTTTTTCACCAAAGCAATTTAACAAACAACTCTGTAATTACAATGCTGTTACAAGGGATTTACATGTATTTACAATGTACTTACCCAGGAGCAAGCAACTTAATGTAAAGTGAAGTGACATGTTTTATCACTATGTACACTGAACAGAAATATGAACGCAACATGTAAAGTGAAGTGACATGTTTTATCACTACGTAAACTGAACAAAAATATGAACGCAACATGTAAAGTGAAGTGACATGTTTTATCACTACGTAAACTGAACAAAAATATGAACGCAACATGTAAAGTGTTGGTCCCATGTTTCATGAGCTGAAATAAGAATAACCCTGATATTGTCCATACACACAAAAATCGTATTGTAACGCGGAATTCGACCCTGCATGCTTTTGCGGCACAGTTGATAGCGCGCCTGACCTCGGGCTCGAAGGTTCGAGACCTGCTCCCTGCCGTTTCATTACATTGGTGTCAGAAGTGATCGGACTTCGCATCCACGACAGTGCGTGTGCTTGGCCGGTGAGCGCGTTCCTGTAAGACGTAGAGTCGCAAGCTAGCGTGAGGACCCCTCTTTGAAAGGAGGGAGTAGTGTAACGAGCGACCCTGGGTTTATAAGCGCGGAAATCGACTCTTCCTGATTGAACATGCTTTTACGGCACAGTCGATAGTGCGCCGGACCTCGGGCTAGAAGGTCAAGGGTTCGAGACCTGCTCCCTGCCGTTTCATTACAGTATTTCTCTCAAATTTGTGAGCAAATTTGTTTAAATCCCTGTTACACAGAACTCAAACCGGCTGCGCCATCGTGCGCTATCGTGCATACATTTATTTTGTCCCCCCACACCAAACGCGATCACGACACGCAGGTTAACATATCAAAACAAACTCTGAACCAATGACATTAATTTGGGGACAGGTCGAAAAGCAATAAACATGTATGGCAATTTAGCTAGTTAGCTTGCACTTGCTAGCTAATTTGTCCTTTTTACCTAGCTTGCTGTTGCTAGCTAATTTGTCCTGGGTTATAAACATTGAGTTGTTATTTTACCTGAACTGCACAAGGTCCTCTACTCCGACAAATTCATCCACACATAAAACAGCCAACCTAATCGTTTCTCGAGTCATCTCTCCTCCTTCCAGGCTTTTTCATCGTTGAACTTATATGTTTTTTGTTTTGTTGTATTTTGTTGTATGAACTCTAAACATGTTGAAATTGCTGCATGTTGAATTTATATTTTTGTTCAGTATAGTTCAAAATCAAATCAAATCAAATCAGTATAGTTACAATATAACAACCTTTGCAGACAATAGGCTAACTAGGAGAAATAAGCAGACAGGTGAACATTTTTCAGTGTGATATTCAAACCATTTAAATTCAATTCCCCATTTCAGACTCAAAGAAATAACTAAAACAGGTTGGTAAAGCAAGATAGCTAGCATTTCCCATTTTTTCACTAATGTAGCTGCCTTGCTGGCTAATCACGTGCAGAATGTCTACACATGTTCCATCTCTGTGTGGCGGCAGGGTAGCCTAGTGGTTAGAGCGTTGGACTAGTAACCGGAAGGTTGCAAGTTCAAACCCCTGAGCTGACAAGGTACAAATCTGTCGTTCTGCCCCTGAACAGGCAGTTGACCCACTGTTCCTAGGCCGTCATTGAAAATAAGAATTTGTTCTTAACTGACTTGCCTGGTTAAATAAAGGTTAAAAAAAAAATAATAGGCTTCCAATTTGGCTGCAGTGTGAGAGTTCAGAGGTCAGTGTGACGTCACTTCCTGTTGACAGCCCAGTGTTTCTTCTGGCTTTGCATAATCAAAGACACGACAGTATGAAGATAGGCGGAAACTTGTTCTCCAATAGAAATCCCCGATCACACTTGTAGGCGATGTCATGGCAACATTGGCTAGCTAAATTCATGGGTAGAAACATGTCATCGGGGATAACCTTCAGCAAGTGGGTGTGTAATTACACATTCCTTGTTCCAATTGTGTAATAACTGATAGCGCTACAATCTTATTACCATGTAATTACATATTAACACATATGTAACTAATATGTTGTTACTACAGTTATTACTGTGTCATTACATAGTAATAGGGGCAACTTAATGTAAAGTGTTACCAATGTTTTTTATGTATTTTTATGTAGTATACAATCATTGAATCAATCAATGTGTATGCAGAAACATAGATATTAAAACACATTATTCAAAAAAATGTACCTGCAACAACGCATGCTGGGAAATATGATAATGAGGCCCCTCCCATGCATTGTTCACTCTGAGCGATTTAACTGATCCAATCTCTAAGTGGACTTATTTCACCCGTTATTTAGATGGATGTTCCAGTTCAGATGGTTTAGGTCAGGGGTGTCAAACTCATTCCATGGAGGCCCTAGTGTCTGCTGGTTTTTTATTTTTGTTTTCAATTAAGACCTAGACAACCAGGTGGGGGAAGTTCCTTACTAATTTGTGACCTTAATTCATCAATCAAGTACAAAGGAAGAGTGAAAACCCTCAGACACAGCCCTCTGTGGTATGAGTTGGACACATGTGGTTTAGGTAGTCTCATTTATCACTCTTCCCCACCTTGGGAGTCATTCTAACTGCAGTTGTGGGTGATTAACCCTATCAGTCCCAGGTATTTCACCACTTTCTTTTCAGAACACCCAGGGATACAAGTAGAACACAAAACAATTTGCTATAAACAGTTGAATTTATGAGTTTTATTGACAATTGTCAATTTTAAAAAACAAGTTCTGCCAAAGCAAAAACCTGATCATGATGAATTTATATGAATGCTGTAAGTACAGCAAATGTTTGCTCACTGGGAAATTAATATCTAACTAGTCAGTGACAACTGTGTGGAATTTGTGACAGCAACTATGTGAGATTATTACAGTAGCTTTTGAGCCAGGTCATAACATATAAATAAACAAATTGAAAATGACCGGTAGTTAATGACATGGTGTGCCTTGTTACAATTGATGTAACCTCATAACCCATCCTCATAACCTCAACAGCAAGATTAAACAGCAGTGTACCCTTCTTTGTTCAGGCATGGAGGTGACATCATTACGCAATTAAGTATTAGTGGAATACCACTGTGTGTATGTGTATATGTGCATATGTGTGTTTATGTGTGTGCGTATGTGTGTGTGAATGCATATGTGTGCATGCTTGTGTGTGTTTTTTCCCGTGCATGTGCGTTCGTGCTTGTGCGTTCGTGTCCCAGTCGCTCTCTCCCTGGTTTTAATTCTGCATATTCATCATCACTATAATCTCCTTGGCGTGTCGTTGGGGGAATCACAGAGATAACCTGAAGAGTTCATTTGGTGGGATGTTTATCTGCTCCAATGGGTTGTGTGGGGGAAGGCAGGGGTACAGAGGGGGTTAGCAAAGGGCTCAACTGGTTGTGTGCATACATGATTTATAGAGCTTACAACACAGAGAGAGAGAGATAGAGAGGAAGAGGGGCGACCTTCTCAGTGTCCTCTTGACGTTTGCACACGAGAGATGCACACCTAGAATGCACTAAGGTACTGTGGGGGTGGCAGTACGGTACGGGAGAATGACACATGTAAACTGTGTTTTTGTTACGTCTTGATGGGGAAGAAATATAATTTAATTGTATGATTTAAGGTCTGTATTCATTTTCCATAGTGTTTTTAAAAATCCCTTACTGCAGATTTGCATGGCTGTAATGTAATGTGTCTATTCTCTATATCTGCCCTCTGGAAGACCACAGATGATGGGAGTCACTGACAGCTGACAGGCATTTCCCTGAGGTTCGGAGGTATTTTGGATTTAATCGAAAGAACAAAGGCTCAATTATATCCCTGTAAGATAATCAACTTCTATTTTCCTTTAACATGTCCTGAACCTTTTAACGGCTTCAGAGGAGATACAAGTGTTGCAAAGTTTCACCGCCAATTTTTCTCTTTCTCTCTCTTACCTCCCTCTCTTTCTCTGTGATTCTGAATCGGTAGAGACCTTGCACTCAGTAATAAAATGATACATCTATTACTCCTATTTTGTTATTATTCAAATGAAGGGTAATAACAATAGGGATGGAAAGGAACCGGTGTATTATTCATACATGTCTGGGAACTCCTGTCTTATACGGGACACCATACAGGAAATGTGACAACTGACATGTTTGGCAAGGTAGCCCCAGGTTCAGCACCACCAGTCAAAATGCTGATAGGTACAGTATCTGTATCGGCTGTGAATGACAATGGAAGATGAAAGACAAGTCTTAAAAATTGTGCATTGTTATATTAGCAGAACACTTGTTCTGTACTGAGCTTCAGTATTATGTGAAGTATGGTTTATTCTACACTTGAAAGTTATCAAAACACTTTGTTTCGAATAAGTTCAACAATTGCAATCTGCGGTAGCCTACAGAGTAGAATGAAAAGCCTAGGTACCATTCTCTGTTTAGCTAACATTCCACTCCTTGCACTCTTTGTCATACGCCAAATGTTTGACTGGCTAGACACATGGATTGAGGCAAACTCTGTCATATCCAGGATGGAGTGTCATGCACTCCACCCCTCCTGCCACCTGACTGCACCTGTCTATAACCTGCAATACATTACACAGATGGAAGGGACTTCATCACCCACCGAACCTCACCCAGAGAGTTGTGCATGTCAGTGTGTGGTTAGACAGCCAAACTCATAGATTTGGCCAAATAGACAAATATAATGCCATTCTACTTCTGGTCAGACAGCTGAAGTTGTACTCTACACACAACTTGTTTTGATTTGCTAGGTAAAGTGTACGCATAATATCATTGTAAGCACATCAACTTGATATTTACAGCAGAAAATATTTTGTCCGTGTAACACCCCTTGATTTTTTTGTTGTTAAATGTATCTAGTCTCAAGCTGGGCAATGTTTGTGCAATGTCTACAACTGTGCAGGGATATTAGTAGTTTCAGCGATTTGTCGCCCGGGACGTTAAGAGAAATGCGAGGACATTGAGAGACGAGAGGACATTAAGAGATATGAGAGGACATTAAGAGAGACGATGGGTCAAGACAAACCGAGCCCGTTATAGAATATTGTGTTGCAGGACAGGTCTCGGGTATTCAACTCGCAATTGATATTGGTTTGTACGGCAACATGTCTTTAGTTTACATAACGTGATGAAATGTTGAAACTAAGTTGAAAGCTACTTTCATAGCAATGTGTTGTAGAATGAGTGTCTTATGAAACACATTCCAGACACTGGCTCTTGCCATAACTGATTTTGACAGAGAAGTGTCAGCTAGGTTGGAAAACCAGCTGCAGCTATCACCAAGCTATGCTAGCTAGCTGCTGTCAGTTTAGCCTACACAAATAACTGAAATAGCTGACCATCTTGAGATTCTCAACTTCAAAACTCCCCATAACAAAGCTAGCTTCGCTTAACTCACTCTCACTACTCACTACTTTCCTTGGTTTGTTGTGATTGAATGACAAAAACACACCCAAGAAACACCCACATCAAACCACTCACGCCAAGACAACTCACATTTTTGCTTCAGTCATTACCGCTAGCGTTTCTTAATGAGCAGGCGGAAAAAGGAGGACAAATCAGTCAGTTCAGCCCCACTTCAACATTGGATTGATGGTGATTTGGTTGATTCTTCTGCCCTTCCTTGTACTCAAGAATTCGATACAAAATCAATCGCGTCCTTGATCATGAAGAGTTTATAACCTCTGTCAAAACAGAGAGAAATGCAATACATAATATTGACTTCAATGGTCGTGGTTGAAACCTTGAGTTCGAAGTGTCATACCTGGAATGAAGACTAGGCATTGATTTGTGTTCTGAATCTCGCCACACACAGCGACAGGCCTCGTCTGAAGGTAACTGGTACCAGTTTTTAAAAAACAAATGTAATTATGAAGGTAGTTTTGTGCCTACCCCCTAAAAAGGGGTCAAATATGTGTCAAAATATAGATATGTGACTCGTTTCAGTTAACTAGGCTTATGGACTAGTAAGCGAAAGGTTGCGAGATCGAATCCCCGAGCTGACAAGGTAAAAGTCTGTCGTTCTGAACAAGGCAGTTACCCCACTGTCCCTAGGCTGTCATTGAAAATAAGAATTTGTTCTTAACTGACTTGCCTAGTTAAATAAAGGTCACATAAAAACATTTTGAAAATGTATCACGCCTCACTACTTCACAGGAGAGGCATTGGAACGTAAACATGTATTTTTTTATCAAAATGCATTTTTTGGCAGAAATATCATCTGGAACGTGAACTTTCATGTGCATTAACCCTTTACCTTGTACAATCACATATGTGATCATTGTTGAATGGTACCTGCAGCGTACAAGTACCATCTGTCACGCCCTGGTCGAAGTATTTTGTGTTTATCTTCATGTATTGGGTCAGGCCAGGGTGTGGCATGGGGTTTTTGTATTGTGGGGTGTTTTGTCTTGGGGTTTTGGTGTGTATGTATTGGGATTGTAGCTAGTGGGGTGATCTAGCAACGTCTATGGCTGTCTGGAGTGGTTCTCAATCAGAGGCAGGTGTTTATCGTTGTCTCTGATTGGGAACCATATTTAGGCAGCCATATTCTTTGAGTTTGTCGTGGGTGATTGTCCTTAGTGTCCTTGTTCCTGTCTATGTTAGTTTTTACTAGTATAGGCTGTTTCGGTTTTCGTTACGTTCTTTGTTTTGTAGTGTTTGTGTTTTAGATTCGTGTTACGTTTTTTGGTTCATTAAACATGGATCACAATCTACACGCTGCAGTTTGGTACGACTCTCCTTCACCACACCTAGAAAACCGTTATCATCTCACAGATCATCACCCCAAATACAAGCCTACTCCCAGGGATGAAACCATTTTAGGGGGGTTTGTGGGGTGGTTCATTTAATTTGTGGGTGGTTTTCAAGTCCATTTGTGGGGCTCCCGAGTGGCACAGCGGTCTAAGGCACTGCTTCTCAGTGCTAGAGTCATCACTACAAACCCTGGGTTGATTTCAGGCTGTATCACAACCGGCTGTGATTTGGAGGCCCATAGGGCAGCACACAATTGGGCCAACTTCGTCCGGATTAGGGTTTGGCCGGGGTAGGCCGTCATTGTAAATAAGAATTTGTTCTTAACTGACTTGCCTAGTTAAATAAAGGTTCAATTTTAAAAATGAGGGAAGTTTGTGGGGGGATATGATGCAGGAAATATTTCTATGATGGGGGATTTATCAATACATGTGGGGCAAAAACAGGAGAAGTCTATAAGCTAAGTAACAATAAAAACCCAGAAGGTCTAAGCTGGCATCCCTGAAGTACCATAGTTACAATCTGATGCTGTGTTCAAAATAACTGGAATCTCAAAAATGTCTAACTTCCGACTTCAGTGTGTTCAAGACAACTGGGAATTCAGAAAATGTTTTGCTCCGACTAGAAAAAATCACTTTAAACGGTCATCCAACTTCAAACAACAAGGTGCCACACATACACTACATGACCAAAGTATGTGGACACCTGCTCGTCAACATCTCATTCCAAAATAATGGGCACTAATATGGAGTTGGTCTCCCCTTTGCTGCTATAACAGCCTCCATTCTTCTGAGATGCTTTCCACTAGATGTTGGAATATTGCTGTGGGGACTTTCTACCATTCAGCCACAAGAGCATTAGTGAGGTTGGGCACTGATGTTGGGCTATTAGGCCTGGGTCACAGTCAGCGTTCCAATTCATCCCAAAGGTATTCAATGGGGTTAAGGTCAGGGCTCTGTGCAGGCCAGTCAAATTCTTCCACACCGATATCGACAAACCATTTCTGTATGAACCTCGCTTTGTGCACGGGGGCATTGTCATGCTGAAACAGGAAATGGCCTTCTTCAAACTGTTGTCACAAAGTTGGAAGCACAAAATCATCTAGAATGTAACTGTATACTGTAGTATTAAGATTGTCCTTCACTGGAACTTAGGGGCCTACCCGAACCATGAAAAAGAGCCCTAGACCATTATTTCTCGTCCACCAATTTTTCCAGTTGGCACTATGCATTCGGGCAGGTAGCATTCTCCTGCCAACCGCCAAACCCAGATTCTTCCGTCAGACTGCCAGATGGTGAAGCGTGATTCACCACTCCAGAGAACGTGTTTCCGCTGCTCCAGAGTCCAATGGCGGCAAGCTTTACACCACTCTAACCGATGCTTGGAATTGCGCATATTAGGCTTGTGTGTGGTTGCTTGGACATGGGCACTAATTTCATGAAGCTACCGACGAACAGTTCTTGGGCTGACGTTGCTTCCAGAGACAGTATGGAACTCGGTAGTGAGTGTTGCAACCAAGACGAGTTTTACGCGCTACGTGTTTGGTCCTGTTCTGTGAGCTTGTGTTTCCTACCACTCCACGGTTAAGCCGTTGTTGCTCCAAGATGTTTCCACTTCACAATAACAGCACTTACAGTTGACCGGGGCAACTCTAGCAGGGCAGAAATTTGACAGACTGACTTGTTGGAAATGTGGCATCCTATGATGGTCCAGTAATTTGAAGGGCTGTCCACATAATGTTGTACATATAGTGTATCTCCTAGATATAGGACAGACACTTCAAAACCTTATTCCTACTGAAAAAAATGTTTTATTTATTTTCTGCAGTTTATGAATGTGTTATTCAATGTGTTTCTATGGTCTATTGTAGTAAAGGCCAAATTCAATATTTAATGAAATATTTATTTTGTATTTTTTTCAGGATACTTAAAGGGGTCCTAAAATTCCAAATCAAATAGCTAAATGATCCATGGTTTGACCATCTTAAAACAATTCCATATGTCATCTTGTTGACAGGTGTATAAAATAGAGCCAACAGCCATGCACTTCAATCACAGCTTGTTCTTCGAGAAATCACCGGAATATAAGCAGCACTCAGTGACACATTCTCCCTCTCTATTTCTCTCTCTCTCTCTCTCTCTCTCTCTCTCTCTCTCTCTCTATAACAATAAAACATTTTTTTCTCCAGATATAGCCACCTCTGCAGAGACTATACCTGCGTTTTTTTCACCTGTATGCTCATGGCGTGATAAAGTCAATCGTTGACAGCTCGGTATAATATGTTTTATATAGAGCAGTAGAAACATAGAGAGATAGGACTAATCAGAAGACACCAGGGGCATTCTTTTTACGGGACAAACTCGTAAAACTCTGTGTTAACTCTGTGCCTATCGGCCTTTAACACAATCTTTAAACAGGAGGAATTTATTTCCAAGCTCTGGTGGAAACAACTACTGCTACTATTGTTCATCTGGATGGGGAAATATAGTCTCTGGGATGGAGCCAGTAAATCAATCAATTTTATAGGATATGTTTTAGTGTAGCTGGAGAACAGTAAACAATATTTACACTCCTCTACAGCCTATAGCTCCATTAAGCCACACTGCATGGTTGGACACAGTGGATGTAGGCTACAGGCTACCCACCCTGCAAGTAGCCTCTTAGATATTATCCAGCGCAGAGCAACACAGAGCAGCTATCATCAACAAACTGAGATAAATGGCATAGTCAGAGGGGCACCATTTTTCTGTGATGCATAATATTTCACATAAATACTTTTAGGTTTGACCTTCTGGGCCCTTTTTGCTATAATACCCTATAACCAAATAACAATATGTAAATAGGCAACAACAAAGGTCTTGGCATGAATAAAATAAGTTGTTGATAAACTTCTTTGCCATTCTGATGCTGTTTCTTCCTCGCCTGGAGGGAAGAGGATATTGAAATGGCCCAGTCATAAGGTGCTCTCTCTCTCTTCCTCCCGTCCTCCCGTCCAACCAGGTAATCATTTCCCTGGAGGATGTGTGCTCCTCCTCTTTAATAGATCGACAACCTATCCAGGGGGATTAGGGAGAGGCCTGGGTCTCATTTCTTTTTCATTTCTTTTAATGCCAGGTGTCTTTAATCTGTCTCCAGAATTCTGATTGCCCTGTCTCAAACAATAAAGACATATCTGAGAGAGAGAGAGAGAGAGAGAGAGAGAGAGAGAGAGAGAGAGAGAGAGAGAGAGAGAGAGAGAGAGAGAGAGAGAGAGAGAGAGAGAGAGAGAGAGAGAGAGAGAGAGAGAGAGAGAGAGAGAGAGCGAGAGAGAGAGAGAGAGAGAGAGAGAGAGAGAGAGAGAGAGAGAGAGAGAGAGCTAAGCTCAGCTCTGCCCATGACAGTACATTATGTTATAGCTTGAGTCGCCTGTGGCCCTGGACAACATATTCATGGCTGATTTAATATGGCAAAACCTCCACACTTTGCCCCCTCATGCCTCTGCGTGTATCTGATGCTCAGGGTTATATTTACCTACCTGAATGGGGCCTTGACCATGTTCCAATATCTGCTGCAGAGAACCATGACTGAGACACAGGGGGGGCTCTACAGTATCTTAACACATCACCTTATCAAGTCACTAGAGAGATACTATGGTGTGCTATAGAGTGACATTGTTACATATAAGTATATGTAGTTTAGATACATGTGGGAAAGCTGACAAAACATGGAAGACAACAGTGATCAGCTATTGCCTATATAACAACAGACATGACCATCTCAAACACAGACCCATCATGAAACGTGGGAAGCAGCTGAGGCTATATTCTAGAAGATATTCTTGGAAAGCTATTGATTCTTCTATGGGGCCAGATCCTCTCATCTCTCTCTAGTCTCTCAGATTTACCAACTCAACAGGCAGGCAGAGTCTGAACTGGATCAGTAGGAACATACACACACACACACACACACACACACACACACACACACACACACACACACACACACACACACACACACACACACACACACACACACACACACACACACACACACACACACACACACACACACACACACACACACACACACACACACACACACACGTACACACACATACAACCGCCAACCACAGCTGCTTCCTAATCTCCCAAAACAATATCCCACAAACTGTTTAAGTGACAGTATTACACACATAGACCTGCAGCGCACACACAGCTTTGCACACGTTCAGTCAATGTAAAAGAGTGTGAATGAAGGGAAGTTTAACAGTATAATTGAAAGGCAACTGAGATCAAGACATGCACATTAATTCAACATATAACAAATACAATACTGTCTATTTACGGTCTGGGAAAATGATACCTGTGCTGCTTTTCAGACCTTGCCTGGGGGATTTAAATGTATTGAATGCAGCACAGCACTGGTGAGTGAAGCCATCTGGATATGAAATGAAACTCCTGAAAACGTTTCATTTTGGTTAGTGAGTTCCCGCCACACTACAGACAGGTTCTTTGTTATAGAAGATGACAAAGATGACAAACTGCACATGGCCCCTAGGATCCTAACGATGTGGCAGAGTGGAACAAAGGACCTTTTAGCAAACGCACATGTATACACACAACTCACACACACAAACCTATGCATGCGCACACACACACACACACACACACACACACACACACACACACACACACACACACACACACACACACACACACACACACACACACACACACACACACACACACACACACACACACACACACACACACACACACACACACACACACACACACAAACCCATGCACACACACGCAGATCTTCTTACCCCAGGCCACAACACACACTTGTTCGCAGGCGCACGTACAACACACACACACACACACATTCACATGTACACACACACAGTCACACAAAGACAGACAGAAAGAGCCTTTTACCCCATGTCAAAAAACAACAATTGGCGGGAATGACTTTAATGTTAACCATATTTAAAGAAGGTGTTCATACCTTCATGCGTTTCATGCTGGAACACGATGGGATTGCAGAATCCATCATTTATGCAGATTTCCTGAACTGAATCTTGTGGACAACTGACATCAAATAGTAAGAAACTGATGATGTTCCATGGAGATGAATGGGGACTGATGATGTTCAATGGAGATGAATGGGGACTGATGATGTTCAATGGAGATGAATGGGGACTGATGATGTTCAATGGAGATGAATGGGGACTGATGATGTTCCATGGAGATGAATGGGGACTGATGATATTCCATGGAGATGAATGGGGACTGATGATGTTCCATTGAGATGAATGGGGACTGATGATGTTCCATGAAGGTGAATGAGATGATTTTCCATGGAGATGAATGGGGACTGATGGTGTTCCATGAAGTTGAATGGTACCTGATCATTTTCCATGGAGGTGAATGGTGCCTGATCATTTTCCATGGAGGCGAATGGTGCCTGATGATGTACCATGGATATAAATGGTGCCTGATGATGTTCCATGGAGGTGAATGGTGCCTGTGCCACTCTCCCGCCAAGGTGTATAGATATCTGTTTGTGTTTTTGACGGTATGTTTGTTTATGTATAACTCTGTGTTGTTGTTTTTGTCGCACTGCTTTGCTTTATCTTGGCCAGGTCGCAGTTGTAAATGAGAACGTGTTCTCAACTGGCCGAACTGGTTAAATAAATATGGCCATAGGACTGACTGAGGAGACATAAAAGTAACAGAAAAACTACAGGTGAAAAGCATCAAGCTTTAATACACAATATCAGTGGGAATTCAAGGCCTGAAGAACTTCATGAATATGAATATATAGAATGGAATGAGTGAATATAATATGATATTGTGTGTCTGATAAAACAAACAGTGTAACTAAGGATAACCATTGTTGCCATGTATTCCATTTCACAAGTCTCAGATAAGACGAGGTAATTGATATCTCTGTGGGATTTCTTACACACCCACAATTATAGATACTTATAAATTACTATAAATACAGTGTGCATTTGTTGATTTCATGATTCACTAAATAAGCACAGTTGCCTAATGAGCAAGTCTCCCTAATAGAAAAGGGATCAGCTAGATAACTGGCAGAGGAAAGCAGCAAAAGAAGCTGCTGTATGTTAACCAATCATTACATCATCAACTGGAGGCATTATGTGAAGAGGGAGAGCTCTTCATATTCAAATACTGTCTGTGGGTATGGTCGACAGCATACTAAAGACAATCAAGAGAGAAAACATCACCCAGCAGCTTGTACACAGCAGGGCAAGTGTGAAACACCCAAAATACATGTGTGTCAAGCTTGTAGCGTCATAACCAAGAATAATTGAGTCTGTAATTGCTGCCAAAGGTGCGTCAACAAAGTACTGAGTAAAGGGTCTGAATAGTTATGTAAATGCGATATTTACATTGTTATATATATATATATATATATATATATATACATTTTCAAACATTTCTAAAAACCTGTTTTTGCTTTGTCATTATGGGGTATTGTGTGTAGAATGATGAGAGATAAAAACAGATTTAATCCAGTTTAGAATAAGGCTGCAACTTAACATCATGTGGAAAAAGTAAAGGGGTCGGAATACTTTAGGAATGCACTGTATGTTTTTTTTCTGGTGGTAGTGAGTGTATAGTGCTGTAAACAGAGGTAAAAGAGGAGCAGCCATTTCCTTCTCCTGGCCCCAGTCATGTGACCAGTCACAAGGATGTCTTTACAGCTCACTTCACATCTACAGGTATATAAAGTAGGCCTGTGCGCTCTCCTATCTCTCTCCACTGCCCTGATCTGCTCTGCTCTACTTCGGTGGCTGACCCGAAGGGACAAGAAATCATTACCATCAAAACATCTCCGACAAAGGTCAGTCAAATCAGGAAAATTACATTAGTCACCTTGAAGAAGAACAGACTGACATAACACTGATCTGACTGCTGGAACCAGTAAGGGGAGGTTTCTGTGCTGACAGGCTGGAAACGCATTGATGAAGCCTTGATAGAAGTGTGTGTGTGTGTGTGTGTGTGTGTGTGTGTGTGTGTGTGTGTGTGTGTGTGTGTGTGTGTGTGTGTGTGTGTGTGTGTGTGTGTGTGTGTGTGTGTGTGTGTGTGTGTGTGTGTGTGTGTGTGTGTGTGTGTGTGTGTGTGTGTGTGTGTGTGTGTGTGTGTGTGTGTGTGTGGACCTGCCTGCCTGCCTGCGTGCGTGCGTGCGTATCTGCGCACAAACACACAGAGTCTCTAACCACTGGTCACAACACAACACTTGGAGGTTATGGATCATTTCATGTTAACCATATTTAAAGTAGGTGTTCATAACTTCACACATTTCATACTGGAACGTGACGGAATCACAGTATCCAACATTTATTCAGATTTGCTGAATTGGACCATGTGGGCAACTGACATCAAATTGTTTGTTTTCACTCATAAACATGATGTTCCGTGGAGGTGAATGGTGCCTGATGATGTTCCATGGAGGTGAATGGTGCCTGATGATGTTCCATGGAGGTGAATGGTGCCTGATGATGTTCCATGGAGGTGAATGGTGCCTGATGATGTTCCATGGAGGTGAATGGTGCCTGATGATGTTCCATGGAGGTGAATGGTGCCTGCGCCACTCTCCTGCCAAGGTGTAGCTACACAGCCATAGGACTGACTGGGGAAACATAAAGGTAGCAGAAGAACTACAGGGGGAAAAGCATCAAGCTTTAATGCACAATATCAGTGGGAATTCAAGGCCTGAATAACTTCATGCATATGAATATATAGAATGGAATGAGTGAATATAATATGATATTGTGTGTCTGATAAAACAAACAGTGTAACTAAGGATAACCATTGTTGCCATGTATTCCATTTCACAAGTCTCAGATAAGACGAGGTAATTGATTTCTCAGTGGGATTTCTTACACACCCACAATTATAGGTACTTATAAATTACTATAAATACAGTGTGCATTTGTTGATTTCATGATTCACTAAATAAGCACAGTTGCCTAATGAGCAAGTCTCCCTAATAGAAAAGGGATCAGCTAGATAACTGGCAGAGGAAAGCAGCAAAAGAAGCTGCTGTATGTTAACCAATCATTACATCATCAACTGGAGGCATTATGTGAAGAGGGAGAGCTCTTCATATTCAAATACTGTCTGTGGGTACGGTCGACAGCATACTAAAGACAATCAAGAGAGAAAACATCACCCAGCAGCTTGTACACAGCAAGGCAAGTGTGAGAGACTTTAATAGTGTGTTGTAAAGTACTGAGTTATTTTGTTTCTGGGGGTAGTGAGTGTATAGTGCTGTAAAGAGATATGAAAAAGGAGCAGACATTTCCTTCCGCTGGCTCCAGTCCTGTGGCCAGTCACAAGGATGTCTTCACAGCTCGTTTCACATCTTCTCTGAGCACCAGGTACTTAAAGAAGTCCCGCGAGCGCTCCTTTCTCTCCACTCCCCCAATCTACTTTGCTCCGGTTGCTGACCCAAAGGGACAGGAAATCATTACCGCCAAAACATCTACGGCAAAGGTCAGTCAAATCAGGATAATTAAATGAGTCACCTTGTAAAGAAACAGACAGACAGAGCTCTGGTCTGACTGCTGCAACTAGTAGGGGGAGGTTCCTATTCTGACACGCTGGAAACACTCTGATGAAGCCTTGATAGAAATGTGTGTGTGTGTGTGTGTGTGTGTGTGTGTGTGTGTGTGTGTGTGTGTGTGTGTGTGTGTGTGTGTGTGTGTGTGTGTGTGTGTGTGTGTGTGTGTGTGTGTGTGTGTGTGTGTGTGTGTGTGTGTGTGTGTGTGTGTGTGTGTGTGTGTGTGTGTGTGTGTGTGTGTGTGTGTGTGTGTGTGTGTGTGTGTGTGTGTGTGCGTGCGTGTCTGCGGGTTGTCTTTTGTTTATTAGTAATTAAGGTGTATAATTGGGTCCTTCCTACTTGATTAACTGAGAGGGAAATGATGGAAATTCACTTGATGGCTGAAAATGGGAACATGGTTCATAAGAAGCATGCTAGTATGTTTTTATTTTTAAGCCCATTGAGACCCAGAGTCTCTTTTTCAAGGAAAACCTGGCCAAGAAGGCAGCAACAATCAATACATTACAGAATTAAAACATACAACAACATGATCCAGCCTAAAAAAAGCATTTACACTCCTCCGTAACAGAGTCTCCCATCAATATTTTAAATGCATTCAGTGGCACTAACATATCTAGATGAAGCATGGACTCTAGATTATTCCATGCATCTGGTGCACAAGAAGAGAAGGCAGTCTTGTCTAATGCTGTGAATGTCCTGGGGACTTTAAGTAGCAACGACCTAACAGACCAGGTATGGTAACCGCTGGTGGTGAAGGAGACCAGACTACAGAGGTAAAGAGGGAGTTTACCCAAAAAGGCTTTGTAGATGAACACATACAAGCGTATCATTCTGCGCATATAAAGTGAGGTCCAACCTACTATGTTCTGCTGTGGTGTCTATTCAAGCCCTTTAAATACAAACAAATCAACAGCAAAATGTGTGTATTCTTATCACACCACATTACTATAATGATCAACTAAGATATGTTTGACTGTTTTTCTTCATGATAAATCCAACCCTGGTTACCCTGCACTGTATTGTAGTCATCATTATACAAGTTGTTCTTCGTGCTCTCATCGAGCATGTGAAGAAAGGTTTAAAAGGTCATTGCCAGCACCATTTGTTCCTGTTGTAGGACACAGAGAGAGGAGAACCATGGCAGGCTCTCACCACATTCATCAGAGAGAACTCATTTGGTTGTTACTGATTCATTTGGTTGTTACTGAGAGCTCATGAACAAATGTCATTGTCACTGAGGCTTCTATTGTATTTATAGATTCAGCAAGCATATTAGCAGTTGTCACAGGCAAACACATCAAGTATAGTGATATGAATCATACACAAAATGTTTATACATGGGAGTGTTTTATCATACTGCTTCATGGGCTGTTCCACCAAATTAGTACATTTTGGGTTGTGTAAATTTGTTTAAAAATATATATTTCACCTCATTTTAACATTCTGTCGTAAAGAACACATAGCCTAAAATGTTTCTAATGTTAGGTTTAGTGAGTGATGATATTGTACTTCATTTACAGGCTATGTAGAAAACCTGGTAGATTTCCTGTTCAGCAGCATTGTGGGAACCCCCAGCCATATCAGGAGCTGTTACAGAAGGCTGAGGTAGTGGCCAGATACCAGTACTGCTTCAGTGTACTGCTCCAGTTGGTCACATCTGATCTGGTCAATGATCAAAATACTATCGGTCTTGGAATTCACCTATCCAGCTCTGATAATGTCATCAGTGCTGTATGTATATGTGTGTGTTGTATGTTTTATTAAGGAAGTGCCTCCTTCCACTGTGCCAATGGATTACTGCTGGGCCTGAGTGAGTAATGTCAACCAGTCAGTGTCATGCTGAGAATTAGCTGTGAATCAGGATCTCTGATTGACTATGTTAAACCGTGTTTTTACTGTTGGCTTCTATGACTATGGTGACAGTCATTCTCTCCCTCTGTGATCTCGGAGCTGGGAGGGATATAGGTGCCAATGTCAGGCTCCTTCGTGATCGGGATCTGTGACGAGATGGCCGTGGAGCTGATCTACGATGCCATGCCCATCAGGCAAACACCTCAGAAGGGACAGAAAAGTGTTAAGTAATATCACCCTTTCAATACATGTCACTCATCAACTCCTCTAAAAAGCACGAGCTGTCGCACACCCAGAGAAAAGGATTTTGTGTGACTAACGGTGAATAAACTGTAAGCTATAAAAATAAACTGTAAGCTATAGAAATAAATAAGAGAGTTGCACGTATATATAAACTCCCAGTAGTTTATTGGGTAAAACACCAACGTTTCGGCATCACGGGGCCTTCTTCAGAGACCCATTACTGCGCCTACTTCAGGGATCCTGAAGAAGGCACAGTGATGCCGAAACGTTGCTGGTATCCCCAATATTTTACTGGGAGATTATACACTATATATAGTGTGCGACTCATCGCCTCTTCCTTATTTTTCTGCAGAAGAGATGTTTTTGAAATATAGCCCTCTGACTGGAAGACAAATTGATACTGAGGTCTGAATTGGTAGAGACCTTGCACTCAGCAATAAAATGATACAAGACACATCTATTACTTTTTATACTATTTTGTTATTATTGAAACGAATGGTACTAACAGCAGGGAGGGAGGGAACACTGTGTATTATTCAAACATGTCAGGGAACTCCTGTCTTTTACGGGACACCATACAGGAAGATATCATATTTGCACAATGTTATATTAAGAGAACACTGCTTCTGCAGTATTATGTGAAGTATGGTCTACTCTACATGGAACTGCTAGACTATCTAGAACATCTACAGAAGATTAGATTGCACTCTTCTCATACCTCTCTGTAGGCTATTGACCAATTCAAAGCTTCCTTTGCATCGTTTAGTAGTTTACAGATTAATATGAGAAGTGTGCAATTGCTAATCTGTAACCGACAGAGAGGTGTGAGAAGGGTGCCATCTTCCTGCATCTCACATCTGCCTGTAATTATTGAACTCAGCCTGCTGGACCCCTGAGGCAAACTCTGTCATATCCAGGATGGAGTGTCATGCACTCTACCCCTCCTGCTACTTGACTACACCTGTCTATAACCTGCAATACATTACACAGATGGAAGGGACTTCATCACCCACCGAACCTCACCCAGAGAGTTGTGCATGTCAGTGTGTGGTTAGAGAGCCAAACTCATAGATTTGGCCAAATAGACAAATATAATGCCATTCTACTTCTGGTCAGACAGCTGAAGTTGTACTCTACATACAACATATTTGTATTTGCTAGGTAAGTGTAGGATTATTGTCTTTATAAGCACATCAATATGATATTTACTGCAGAAAATGTTTTGTCTTTCTAACACAAACACATAGGCAGAAGGTACTGTAGCCTAGCGGTTAAGAGCTTTTGGCCAGTAACCAAAAAATCTGTCTATGTGCCCTTGAGCAAGGCACTGAGGCCATAGATAAGAGCGTCTGCTAAATTATTAAAATGTAAAAGTTAAAAAAAAGTCTAAATAAACATAATAAAAAGTATGTTTGAATGACACTGAGGGGCAGTGTTTTTACCAACTAATGCCAGTTTGCCTGAGGCTGATGCCGTGCAGGTGTTTGTACACATGCATATACATACACTCTCATTCAAATAAACACATACAAGAACACACACATACATGTAATAATGCCAGACATGCAGACAAACATATACAGTAGGCAATGCTGTTATGATTTTAGTTGTCCTTGATTATATATATATGATATATTTTTTTTTAAATATATTTTGCATTGTCGTTTGCTGTTTTCTGTCTTTTTATTTTTTCTCTTTAGTTAATTATCTTGGTTGTTGGTGCATTGGGGTGTTCTTGGGGGTGGGGAATGGAATTAATTGTATTTTTCTTTTCTTGTGGGGGGGCTGTGGGAGGGGTCTTGAATGGTTGAGGGACAGCTATTGGGACACTGTGGGGGGATCTTGGTGGGTTCGGGTTCACGTTTTCTGGCCTGGTGGGAGATCTATCAACATGCTCTTGAGCAGGATATTGACCCTGGATGCTTCTGTGTGTCGCTCTGAATGGGAGGCAGTTGGATGACTGGTATGATGTAGTTGTTGAGCTGCTTCACTGCAAGTATATTGTATGTTTCGGGTATTTCATTTTAAAACATTTATAAAAATATATATCTGGACGATGTTTGTGCAGTTTCCACATGTAGCCTACACCTGTTTAAGGGATATTAGAAGTTCTGGGATTTGCCCTCTGGGAAAGATCTGACAGCGAACATAAGACAAGACGAGACAAAACTAGCCACTTATAGAATATTGTGTTGTAGAACAGTTGAGCTGACTCAAGATCGGGCATTCAACTCGCAGTTGATACCGTTTTCAACTCGCAGTTGATACCGTTGTCAACTCGCAGTTGATACCGTATTTACATGACGTGATGAAATGTTGAAACTAAGTTGCAAGCTACACATTCCAGACACTGGCTCTTGCTATCTTGCCATAACTGATTTGACAGAGAAGTGTCAGCTAGATAGAATAGCCAGCTGCAGCTATCACCTAGCCACGCTAGCTAGCTGCTATCTGCTTCACTAAACCCAAGGTCAGTAGAGGCTTTAGCCTACACATAGAACTGAATTAGCTAACCATCTTGAGATTGCGAGTCAGTTAGAAGAAGTCCTCAACTTCAAAATGTTGTTCTCACCATAGCAAAGCTATCTTAGCTTAGCTTACCTTGCTGTACTCACTACTGCCCTTGTCTGTTGTGGTTGAATGGCAATGAGACTCTCAAGAAATATCCACATCAAACCACACCTCCAAGGCAACGTTTGTCTTCAGTCTTGGCCGCTAAATAAGCATCGATGAAAAGGCTAAAGGTTAAATAGGGATATGCAGTCACCCTTTAACAGCGGCGTTTGTCAGACCAGGAGATACCCTGGAAATCGTCTGTAACATCCAAATGGTTTGGGCTGAGACTCTCACGAACACGTACATGTTGGTTGTTTCGCTCTACGACCCCCACAATCTTCACAAACTTCACAGGACTTGTCTGAAGTCGATACAGCCGATGTGTCAACTTCTATCTATAACGTCCAAACGGTTTTGGGCTACAAAATAATATGACCCCACCATTGAACAAGCTTCACAAGACTCGTCTGAAGGTAACCTGGTACCAGTTTAAAAACTGAATGAAAGTATGGAAGTACTTTTGTGCCCCTCTAAATATGAAAATAATACAATAAAATCCTGAACCTTCTTATATCTCTCAAATATAGGACAGACACTTCAAAAGATACTTCCTTTTTATAAATGTTTTGACTATATATTTTGCCATATATGAATATGTTATTCAATGCGTTTCTATGGGCTAATAGCAGTAAGACCAAATTCAATGTTTCATAAGGCCCGAGGGTTGAGCATTATGATGGTGAATATACCACGGCTAAGGGCTGTTCATAGGCAGGACACAAGACGGTTCCTTAATGTTAGTATATATACAGGTTACCAACGTAATTAGAATGGTAAACAATTAGTTTTGCGTTATACCTGTGGTATATTGGCTGATATACAACTGCTTTCAGCCAATCAGCATCCAGGAGCCAAACTACCCAGGTTTATAAAAACATTTATAACAAGGGTGTAACGGCTGTCATCGGTGGAAGAAGGTGAGGACCAAGGTGCAGCGTGGTAAGTGTTCATGATCCAGCTCAGCCTTGGGGCGGTGATATTCTCCAGCCTGTGCCCAGGGTCACCTTGCCATCCAGAATCTCCTCCCATGTCCAGGAGTCCTGCGATCGCTAATGCTGCTGCTGCCCGTTACCACACTGCTTGGTCCTTTGGTTATGGGTGTTTCTGTAACGGTTGTCGTCGGTGGAAGAAGGTGAGGACCAAGGTGCAGCGTGGTACGTGTTCATCATTTTTAATATAATCAAAACTGAACACTAAACAAAATAACAACTAGGAAGAACGAACAAACGAAACAGTCCTGTCTAGTGATGACACACAAAACAGAAAATAAACACCCACGAAAGACAGGTGGAAAAAGGCTACCTAAGTATGATTCTCAATCAGAGACAACTAACGACACCTGCCTCTGATTGAGAACCATACCAGGCCAAACTCAAAAACCAACATAGAAAAACAAACATAGACTGCCCACTCCAACTCACGTCCTGACCATACTAAAACAAAGACAAAACAAAGGAACTAAGATCAGAACGTGACAGAGGGTGGTTCGAGCCCTGAATGCTGATTGGCTAAAAGCCAGGGTATATCAGTTCGCATACCACATGTATGACAAAAATGTATTTTTACTGTTCTAATTACGTTGGTAACCAGTTTATACTAGCAGTAAGGCACCTCTGGGGTTTGTGGTACAATGCCTTCAGAAAGTACTTACAGTATACCGCTTATTCCACATTTTTTTGTGTTACAGCCTGAATTCAAAATGGATTAACACATAATGGTACAGCCTGAATTAAAAAATGCAATATACCATAATGACAACGTGAAAACATGTTTTAGAAAGTTTAACAAATACATTGAAAATTAAATACAGAAATATCTCATTTACATAAGTAATCACACCCAGGAGCCAATACATGTTAGAATCACCTTTGGCAGTGATTACAACTGTGAGTCACATTATTTTATTTGCATACATTTCTTCAAGCTCTGTCAAGTTGGTTGTTTTCAAGCCGATTTAAGTCAGAACTGTGGCTACGCCACTCAGGAACATTCTCTGATTCAGAGGGGTTGGGTTAAATGCGGAAGACAGCTGAAGGCATTCAGTTGTACAACTGACTAGGTATCCCCCTTTCCCTTTCAATGTCATCTTGGTAAGCAACTCCAGTGTGTAAATGGCCTTGTGTTTTAGGTTGTCCTGCTGAAAATTTGTCTCACAGTGTCTTTTGGAAAGCAGACTGAACCAATTTGTTCTCTAGGATTTTGCCTGTTTTTGCCGAAATGCAGCGTGTAGGTTATTCATGACTTTAATGAAGGAATTGCGGTACATGAAATAACTGAAATACGAAAACAACAAACGAAACGAGAAACTAATTACAGCCTATCTGGTGACTACAACACAGAGACAGGAACAAACACCCACAAAATACAACGCGAACTCAGGCTACCTAAATACGGTTCCCAATCCGAGACAACGAGAATCACCTGACTCCAATTGAGAATCGCCTCAGGCAGCCAAACCTAACTAGACACACCCCTAATCATACACAATCCCAATTAATACAAACCCCAATACGAAACACAACATATAAACCCATGTCACACCCTGGCCTACCCAAACATATACCAAAAACACAAAATACAATGACCAAGGCATGAATCCCCCCCCTAAGGTGCGGACTCCCGGACGCACCTCAAGAGCATAGGGAGGGTCCGGGTGGGCTTCTGTCCATGGTGGCGGTTCTGGCTCGGGACGTGGACCCCACTCCATAAATGTCCTATTTCCTCCCCTTTGTGTCCTGGGATAATTCACCTTCTCCGCCGACCATGGCCTAATAGTCCTCACCCAGATCCCCACATAACTGAGGAGCAGCTCGTGACAGAGGAGCAGCTCAGGACAGAGGGGCAGCTCAGGACAGAGGGGCAGCTCGGGACAGAGGGGCAGCTCGGGACAGAGGGGCAGCTCAGGACAGAGGGGCAGCCCGGGACAGAGGGGCAGCCCGGGACAGAGTGGCATCTCAGGACAGAGGGGCATCTCAGGACAGAGGGGCATCTCAGGACAGAGGGGCAGCCCGGGACAGAGGGGCAGCCCGGGACTGAGGTGCAGCCCGGGACTGAGAGGCAGCCCGGGACTGAGGGGCAGCCCGGGACTGAGGGGCAGCCCGGTACTGAGGGGAAGCCCGGTACTGAGGGGAAGCCCGGTACTGAGGGGAAGCCCAGTACTGAGAGGAAGCCCAGTACTGAGAGGAAGCCCAGTACTGAGAGGAAGCTCAGGCAGGTAGTAGGCTCTGGTAAATCCTGGCTGGCTGGTGGAACTAGAAGAGACTGGTTGTCGAGCAGATCTGTAAGAGACCGGTTGTCGGGCAGATCTGGAAGAGACTGGTTGTTGGGCAGATCTGGAAGAGACTGGTTGTCGAGCAGATCTGGAACTTCTGGCGGATCTTGGCAGACTGGCACTTCTGGCGGATCCTAGCAGACTGGCGACGCTGGGCCGACTGGCGGCACTGGGCAGACTGGCGGCACTGGCGGTGCTGGGCAGACTGGGAGCACTGGCCGCGCTGGGCAGACTGGCGGCGCTGGACAGACTGGGAGCACTGGCCGCGCTGGGCAGACTGGGAGCACAGGCGGAGCTGGGCAGACTGGGAGCACTGGCCGCGCTGGGCAGACTGGGAGCACTGGCCGCGCTGGGCAGACTGGGAGCACTGGCCGCGCTGGGCAGACTGGGAGCACTGGCCGCGCTGGGCCGACTGGGAGCACTGGCGGCGCTGGACAGACAGGAGACTCCGGCAGGACAGGAGAGGAGAAAGGCTCTGGCTGCGCTAAACAGGCGGGAGACTCCGGCAGCGCAGGAGGGGAGAAAAGCGCTGGCTGCGCTAAACAGGCGGGAGACTCCAACAGCGCAGGAGAGGAGAAAAGCGCTGGCTGCGCTGAACAGGCGAGGCGCACTGGAGGCCTGGTGCGTGGTGCTGGAACTGGTGGTACTGACGCTAGGACACGCATAGGAAGCCTGGTGCGGGGAGCTGCTACCGGAGGACTGGTGTGTAGAGGTGGCTCTGGATAGACCGGACCGTGCAGGTGCACTGGAGCTCTTGAGCACCGAGCCTGCCCAAGCTTACCTGGCTCGATGCCCACTCTAGCCCGGCCAATAGGAAGGGCTGGTATGTGCCGCAGCTGGCTCTGCACCAGCACTGGAAACACTGTGCGCTCCATAGCATAACACGGTGCCTGCCCGGTCTCTCTAGCCCAACGGTGAGCACAGGGAGTATGCGCAGGTCTCCTACCTGGCATAACTATTCTCCCTTCTAGCCTCCCCCCAATAATTTTTTTGGGCTGTTTTTCCGGTTTCCAACCGCGTCGCCTTGCTGCCTCCTCATACCTGCGCCTCTCCGCTTTAGCCGCGTCTATTTCATCCTTGGGACGGCGATATTCTCCCGGCTACGCCCAGGGTCCTTTACCGTCTAATATCATCTCCCAAGACCAGAAGTCCTCATATTGCTGCTCCTCACAATTAACAGGGAGAGTAGGCTCAGGTCTGACTCCTGACTCAGCCACTCTCTCTCTGCGCTCTCCCCCGTTACTTTCGGTTTTCGCTCTGCGTCGCCGTGTTTTCCTCTTAGACTCCATTAGCCTGTAGCCCTCTTCGCACTGCTGAAGCGAATCCCAGGCAGGCTCCTGCACTCGCTCTGGATCGGCCGCCCACCTGTCGATTTCTTCCCACGTCATATAATCCATGCTTCTGCTGTCCATAACGTCCTCCTTTAGCTCCTGCCAGTTTACACACTGCTCGGTCTGCGAGTGGTGGGTGTTTCTGTAACGTCGTTCGTATGTTGAATGAAGAGAGTCAGACCGAAATGCAGCGTGTAGGTTATTCATGACTTTAATGAAGGAATTGCGGTACATGAAATAACTGAAATACGAAAACAACAAACGAAACGAGAAACTAATTACAGCCTATCTGGTGACTACAACACAGAGACAGGAACAAACACCCACAAAATACAACGCGAACTCAGGCTACCTAAATACGGTTCCCAATCCGAGACAACGAGAATCACCTGAATCCAATTGAGAATCGCCTCAGGCAGCCAAACCTAACTAGACACACCCCTAATCATACACAATCCCAATTAATACAAACCCCAATACGAAACACAACATATAAACCCATGTCACACCCTGGCCTACCCAAACATATACCAAAAACACAAAATACAATGACCAAGGCGTGACATGTGCTTAGTTCTATTCCCTTTACTTTTATCCTAAAAAAAACTCCCTAGTCCTTGCCAATGACAAGCATACCTATAACTTGATGCAGCCACCACCATGCTTGAAAATATGAAGAATGGTACTCAGTGAGGGTTTGTGTTGGATTTGCCTCAAACATAACACTTTCTATTCAGGACATAAAGTAAATGTCTTTGCCACATGTTTTATTTACTGCCTTATTGCAAACAGGATGCATGTCTTGGAATATACGGGTTTCCTTCTTTTCACTCTGTCATTTAGGTTAGTTTTGTGGAGTAACTACAATGTTGTTGATTCATCCTCAGTTTTCTCCTATCGCAACTTTTTTGATGTAAAGTCCTCTGTTAAGGGGATGTGCTTGGTTCTGGTATCGGTTTCGACCAACATTTTTGCTTAGAAATCGATCTTTGGACACGATAAATTGAAATGGCTTGCATTGAGCGGTAGCCCTGATTCTCACAGACACAGGAGTATGAGAATATTCTGCTTGTATGAAGCAGAATCTGAAATCTGACACCACTTGAAGCTGGGATGTCCCTCCTGCCATTTCATTCACTCTTCCCAATGTCCATCAAATTCTGTCTGAACCCTACTTCACAGCCACTAACAACGCATATGGCTGGAATCCTTACATCGTAACGCAGCAGGGGAGAGATTCACAGAGATTAGGGCAGACTTTTTGATCAAGAGAGACCTTCAGAAAATATGTGACCCGTTTCAGGAAACTATGTGTATGTCATGCGTCACTACTTCACAGGAGAGGCATCTGAACGTAAACATTACATTTCTATCAAAAAAAATGGTCAGAAATGTCTTTTGGAACATGTGAACTTTCATGTGACATAAGAACAAACGTGTATGCCATCTGTAAATACAAGTCAAATTATTAAATTACGAGCCTAGTTGATTTAGCCACGGAAAAAGACAGGAACATTCCCACTTGCTGAGATAATGGATGGGTTGGACATGCCGAGAGATGAGTTCGGATTGGTCTGCCATGTAGCATGCTTCTGTCTATAACATGAGCTGCTCAGTATGTGTAGGTAATCCTTTCTAATGAAAGATATCACGAAGAGCTGTAATAATGTTGCTAATGCTCTCCACATTCCAGCCTCCGCTTTCTGGAGGACCGAGTTTTGAAATCAGTGGAATGCCTGGTGGAAGCAGAGTATGATACCTAAGGATATGGAGAGAATTCAGGCGTTGTATAGGCTGTTGTATAGGCTGTTGTATAAAACACCTGTCTCCGGAATACATCTTCAAACTAACAGCAACCATGGCATCCGTGAAAGAGAAGGAGAAGCGTTCATCCATGTATATGGGTAAAAGAGTCTAGCTCGATACATTTTCGGATATCAACATTTCTAACTTTGTTAGAAAGTCGTTGTCATTGCAGGTTAAAACGTACTGATAGCTACCTAGCTAAAGTTAGCTGGCTGGCTTGCTAGCTAGCTAACGTTACTTGTATGGTCTGTGTAGTTATATTATTCGTGTCTCAGACATTTCCATTGCTAGTTATAGCCTAGCTAGCTAACATTTAATCTAGTTGGTTAACTTTAGCAGCCTGTAGATTAATGAAGGGTGGTAATGTTATGAATTTGGATTATGGTTCATTGTTTAGGTAGCTAGCTTGCTGGCTAAATGTCTAACCAAAAGACTCCACTATGCAAGTAACCATTTCACTGTAGCGTTTACACCTTCTGTATCCTGTGCATGTGACAAATAAACATTGGTTTATTTGATATAGTGTGTGTTTACCAGAGACGGTAATGTGAAGAACAACATGAGCTGCACCAAAGTTAAATTAGGATATAACCTTAGGCCAACGAGACAGTGTTTATTCTGCACATTTTCTCTAACACTAAATACTGTATGTATTTTATAAGGAAGGTGAAATCTTATAGTTAGTCATTTTATAAACTGCTTATACTATATTTAGAAAAATATAAGTCATTTTAAGCCTTATTCATACAGTTTGTTGAATAGGAAAAACATCATAAAATATTTCATATTTTTCAGTATCATATTTGTACTGTGTACTTGAGCTTGTGTCCTCAGGAAGTGCAAACTATTTTTTTCCATCAAAAATGTTTAAATGATTTGAGTGAAAAGAACTTTAAACAGTAGTATAAAACAAATGCTTGAAAGAACAGCGACAATTATAAATAAATAAAAAGAGATCATTTATAAAGTTGGCTTCAGTATTTTGTGAAAACAGCTAAATACATTTCCTGGTTTCCACCTTCTCAAAATGTGTTGCGTGATCTGTTGCCTGCAAAACGTAGCTTGACAGCCAGTAATATGGTGAGAATGGATGACTGACTACACCTCAGCAAATTATAACCATTTTTTACCAAAAAGATAAGATTTTCTTGGAGTATGCAGCATTACTAGTTATTGTTCATGTCCCTCTCGTGATAAATAATTACTTTTGGGGATTACGTAGATTACATTTTCGATTACATTTCAACTTTTTAAAACTCTGTAACAGTTTTAAAGTCACCATTGGCATCATGGTGAAATCCCTGAGAGGTTTCCTTCCTCTATGGCAACTGAGTTAGGAAGGACGCCTGTATCTTTGTAGTGACTTGGTGTATTGATAGAAAATCAGAAGTGTAATTAATAACTTCACCATGCTCAAAGGGACATGTAGCGGAGTGGCACACACCTTCTACATTGTGCACCATTTTCCATAGAACGCAATAGCCCCTTGTTGGTTATCCCTTGTGTGTACTTATAATGCAAAATTATTTGCATATCTCATAGGTAAGTAAAGCAAGCTAGACTTGAACATGGGTTGCTGTTCTATTTTAGACTTTTATTGACTGTAGACATCATGTGTGTGTCCTTTGGGACACTGATGGACACACACACCATCAGTATACCTATTTTCCATCTAGTGTGGGCATGAAAGAATCTGTATTTATCTCTGCTTGCTGCCTCATCAACATTCCCTGCCGAGACAGACAATTCTAAACCCATAGGGGGGTGCTGGTGGTGGAGTCTGCAGGTTTCAATCCCAGCTCCAGCTTCTTCAGACCCCCCCACCTCCTGACTCAACATTACCTCAGCCTCAGAGACCACCTCTGGGTTACTTAGAGCTGCAGCACCTGCCTGCTGAGCCTCCTGGCTCCAGCAGCTCTGAATTAATATACAATATGAGGTGTTGAGAGGGTATTCACCTTGTAAAGGTCTCCTGGATGGATCTATCTATAACAGGTACATTCATTACATTACCATCACCTTCTGAGTCTCTGAGAGCGTTTCCCATTCACAAACCTACTTGGTAACCAGAGGTAGAGCCAAGTGAGGGAGATTCACTCATGGGTCTGAATTTAATAGGAGGCTAACGCCACAGAACATGCTGGAAAAGCAGTAACGAAACAGTGGATTTTTCTTTCATTTCCATGAAAAAAAAAAAAAAAAAAATATTATTTGAGGTTCATTGTGAGTGTGTTCCTTCCCTTTCAGTTCGTCACATCTGTGTCAGGCTATTTATGCCGAGTGCTGAGAATCGGACACCATTCCAAGGGGGACCCATTTGGAACGCTGTTAAAAAGAGTTGATCCAGCTTAATGTTCCCTTTATTATGCTGGGATGATTCCAGAGAAAAGGGAGCTACAGAGCCAGACTATTATTTACAGCGTATTAGCCAGATGCAGAGAGGTTTTACTTAACACCACGCTGTGAAGTCTGCCATCTTGACTGTGTCCCAATACCTCACATCATAACACTGTCGTCTAAGAGCACGCTCCTCCTCGCCTCCTCCCTGCCTCGCTGCTTCCTCACAGACACAGTGCCAGACTCCAAACCATTCCCGAGGGGCAGGGAGGAGGGAGAATGACCAAGTTTTAACTAAGTGTCCTGTGCAGAGGCCCGAAGCAGCAGTTTAGCAAGGAAACATATGTGTCCCTCTGGTACCTCCGGTCCACACTGTAGCTGACCAATTAGCGATCAGAGAATGGAGCTGCTGTTGCTGTTTCAGCCTGATTGTTGGGCTACGATAGATTATGTCTTTGTTTTCAGGAAGTACAGTAGCAGTGGAATGACGTTTCCTTGGACTCCCAATAAAGGAGCAGAAAATGAAAGAATTTCATATAATGCTGTAGATATATTGTAGCAAAACATTTCTGATTGTTCTTGGACAATCTCAAGCCATAGCAACAGACACAGAATATCTCACACAGATATGAACATATTGCATTGGACTGTCATGCTCATAGAGAGCTGTAGGGGACTAAATTAGTCTGGTGAGTATACAAGGACTAGACGTGCAGTAAAGTACGGTACAGTACTCACTGTATGTGGCCAACACATTAACATCATATTTACTTGGCTGTGTGAACCAAGCGAGAAAAGCTTATCTTCCTCGCTATGCTTTCTCACTTAGAGGAAAGAGAGGGAAAGGTTTTTGGATGGATGGTGATGGTGTCCTGACTGTATGGGGACATTGGCTGCACAACCCTCAGGGCTAATGCCCACAGTCCCCACGCTAAGGGTCAGGCCGGGTCACTTTACTGTCCTCTAGGCAAGATTCTACTTTGTGCTACTCAGAGCACGCTATGGATGTAGGGTTTCAGAACTTCACAGACAAAATTGCCTGTCTTGTTTGACTTTTTTTGTCTCTGAGAGTGGGAGTTTTTTTCCCACACTGTCTCAATCCCAATACTTCCCCCCCTTATCCCTCCCCTTCATTTTCGAGTGTCCCTTGGTGGGGGAGTGGCACTCAAAAACGGAGCAACTAGTGATAGGGAGAGATAAATAACCCTGAGATAAGGGACATCACCACATCACTCGTGCACATCAGAAGCCACCAATGGATAGATAGACTACCACGCAATGCATTGACGATGAGCCTTGTGTTTTTCACAATGCCTGTACTGAGCAACAAATGAGAACAGCAAAACAATGTAATGTACCTGGCCTCTGGCTGAGGTTCAATGTGGAGCAGTACTAGAGCAGGGCTTTCAATCCATGATAGCAGTTTGACAGTTTGTCGTATTTCCTTCACTTAGTCACTTTCTGCAATTTCTTAGGGATTAATGATTAACCAGTGGAAGCATTGTAGAACAATTCAAATCACTGCTCTGAATTCAAATGTATACCAAATGTTTTAGGGTCCATACACAGATTGGCTACATAGCTACACATCCATAGCATACACATCTTTTTATCCTCCACTTCACAATAAGCAAGACAATAGTTAGCTACGTTACTTCAGCTGCATTGCACTGCAAATATATTCAATTGTTAACGTTAACAATCCTACAATAAAGAACAATGACAAGTGAATGACGTAAACAGCGAGGCAAGCTTACAAATTTGTACATTTCATTTGCAGTAAATTCTTTAACTAGATTATTTACATCCACTGGGTTACACAAGATGACAGGATGGTTTGCTGGTTTTCTGGAGTCCCTAAAGGCTGGTTTGCTGGAGTCCCTAAAACATGAAAAAAAGACAATTCATACAAATTGGCAACTGCCCATTTAGGAAGTTAAATGAATAGCCAGCTGGCTAATGTTAGCTAGTTAGCTAGTTTGTTAAATAGTGATTTAAAAAAAAAGTACTTTATGCAAAAATATGCATATTTGTTTGTCTCTACATTAACGAGCATATTCCTCTTAACTGTTTGTTTTTGCATGATTCGTTATAAAGTTATAATTACTTACAATTGCTTCCATTCTAGTATTTTTATTGGTCCATGCTATCAAGGATCCTACCCCACTGAAGTTTACATTTAAAATGGTTAGGTAAGGGTTATGGTTAAGGTTAGGATAAGGTTAGGGGTAGGGGTTATGGTCAGGGTTATGGTTTAGGGTAGGGGGGGGGGGTATTGGGATAACTCAATCCCAAGGGCACATGAATCAATAGATGCACATTGCTAACATAGGCTACAGAAGTGTGTGTGTGACTATCATGAATTATTAAAGAGAAGGAGAAAAAAGGTGTGAATTAATAATTGAACAGTCTATTAACAGTCAACATGTCTTGCATACCTAAAGAATACCTGATTACTTCCTGTCAAAGACATGCAGTCCTCCTCCAGACGGTGTTCACCGGCAAATCAACCACAACCCTCCTGTGTTTTAGAATCTGCTTTGATGTCACCACGTCGCTCGCTCTCATAAAACAAAAAAACACTGCTTACATAGGCATCCATGTAATCAAGGACAGAATTGCCCAAGAGTGTGCATTTCTGTCCCATCTGGCCAAACAGATGTATGGAGCGATGCATTCTAGGTAAAAACATGCAAGCCTGGGAGTGTAAAAAAATAAATGTGCGCTTGATAAGAAAACACGAGAGATAGCCGAGAAATCATAAATTCATATCTTTGAGGTGAAATGGAGCTCTACTGCGAGTCTGGTTCCAATGGTATCGAACAGCGTACTGAATAGGCTGTAGTGAAAGACTGAAGAGGTTACTATTGGCACATGCCACCGTGCAAAGGCCTGAACAGAATTTCAATAGGAATGCAGAGTTCAAATGCAATGAAATGTTACTGCATACAGCACTTCAAGTAATGAAAGGACTGCTGTTTCAAATCCTATCTTTGCATCAAAACCATATGAAATTCAGCTGAACATGAAATTAACGCTTTCATTTTAGTTTAATCTAATTTAAAGTCCTCCCTTTTTTTAAATGTAATTTCAAGTGGAGGAGGTTTGTGGACAAATCAATGCATGCAATTAGACACACAGTGCCTACCAATTAGACGTTGTGCTAATGTACCAGAATGGATTTTTCTAAAAGGATGAGAGAGAGCAATACTGTACAGCTAAACGTCTAGCCCGCCTGCCACAGCTGACAGACAGTAGGAGGAAGTCTAGAACACCACTGCACTTTTAGCCCAAAAATGCACCAATATCATTCCAGGAACTGCTTTGTTTCCAGCACCATAAGGAGGTGGATCTGCTACATATCCATGTCAACTTAGACTTGCTGCTTTAATTGAGCCAAATGACACACCAGGTATGATAATGATGGATTTGGGATGTTATTTTAATCATGCTTTCTCTCACACACAGACACATGCACAGATGAAAGCACGCACGGCGGCAATACAGACAGAGAGACATGCACACACATGCTCTCTCTCTCTCTCCCTCTCTCCCTTCCTCCATCCCCCGTAGGTGTCTTTAGCCATATTGCTATTTTCTTTCCTTCCATCACGAGTCTGGACCAATAGTTTGAATATGGTCTCAGTCTTTTCAGACAGCAAGGCCCACTCCACTCCAGACATGATTGACACTTCAGACTTTCCTCATAACGGCCTTCACTAGTCTAGTCTGCACCTGGGAGACACAGAGACAGAACGACTTACTGTATTCACAGCAGAGAGAGAGAGAGAGAGAACTGAACACATTGGTAATGCTGCCACTGCCACCCACGTCTCAAACTGAAAAGCATTGATTTTGATTTTCATAACCTCAAAGTCAGTGTTGAGGAGAAACCTAAAGGATCTCATCTCCTCCTAGTTCCCTATCTGAGTTTTCAAACAAACCAGGCTCTACCGTCAATAAGACAGATGTCTGCTATCCTTCCAATTATCACCTGCATGCTAATTGGCCATTTCCATGTGGTGGCCACACATAGACTGCTGTGCGCCTAGTGTCCACACATAGCCTGTCCTGCACGCCTGGTAATATTATAGCATGTGACTAGAATATGCATCTATCTATGCTTCAGGGTGTGTCCTATGGTCCTATCAATTATGCTTATGCAATGTACAAATAACAGAAAATCAGATGCAACTCAGAATAGCTGAGGTTCATATAAACTTGCAGACCCCATGCATTTACCACAAATGCCTCGTTTGAGAAAGTTTGCCGTACAATAGCGCCTGCAATAAGAGCACTGTAGCTACAGAATATTCAGCGTGGGAGAGTGGGAAATGTGTGGACCCGGTGTCCAAGTAGGCTAAACATACAGTAGCTATGTGTGTGGAAAACATTTCATCAAATGTAAGATATTTAACTTGTTTAGTATAGTTTGTAACTCCCTGAGTACTTGTTGCTGTATAACGTTAGTCCGTTTGTTTGTGTTCTTGGTCTTGGCTAGGTTAATGTTCCGGTCGGTAGCTCGCTAGCACTCACTCATGTGGTTGCTAGTATCGACATGAAAAGGGGCATGAGGGAAGCCCTACAACATTGTGTTTTTATAAGGAGTGAGAACACTCGGGAGCAGGCACTGTTGAAAAGTCATCTTTAGACATGTACTTTTCTTAAATGTAGTTTTGTAATTTACTAAAACAACAGACAACAAGAAAATCGTCTTTTAAAAAGGTGAAGTATTTGCTGTGAGCCAATGGTGTAACCTAGGTAACCACAAGACGCAAAGTTCTATTTAATACCGACTGGGACTATTGTACATGGTGCTCCGTTACTATTTTTTGTATCTTCATTAGCACGGTATACATAATCTTAATTTTACCTTCAAGACGCCACCAATTGGAAAAACTGAAAAAGTTGAGTGTGCTGATTTATTGGTGCATTGAACCATGTCACGTGCCATAGTTGAAAAACTAAAGGGCATTTCAACATTAACAGAGTGACACTGAGACAGTCAAAGGTTTGGACTCACCTACTCATTCAAGGGTTTTTCTTTAGTTTTACTACTTTCTACATTGTAGAATAATAGTGAAGACATCAAAGCTGTTAAATAACACATAATGAATCATGTAGTAACCAAAAAAGTGTTAAACAAATCTAAATATATTTACATTTGAGATTCTTCAAAGTAGCCACCCTTTGCCATGATGACAGCTTTGCACACTCTTGGCAACCTCTCAACCAGATTCATGAGGTAGTACCTGGAATGCATTTCAATTAACAGGTGTGCCTTGTTAAATGTTAAGTTGTGGAATGTCTTTCCTTCTTAATGCATTTCAGCCAAACAATTGTGTTGTGGCAAGGTAGAAGATAGCCCTATTTGGTAAAATACTAAGTCCATATTATGGCAAGAACAGTTCAAATCAGCAAAGAGAAACTACAGTCCGGCATTACTTTAAGACATGAAGGTCAGTCCATTCGGAAGAATTAAAGAACTTTGAACGTTGCTTCAAGTGCAGCAGCAAAAACCATCAAGCACAATGATGAAACTGGCTCTCATGAGGACCGCCACAGGAAAGGAAGAGTTACCTCTGCTACAGAGGATAAGTTTAAAAACCATCAAGCACTATGATGAAACTGGCTCTCATGAGGACCGCCACAGGAAAGGAAGAGTTACCTCTGCTACAGAGGATAAGTTCATTAGAGTTACCAGCCTCAGAAATTGCAGCCCAAATAAATGCTTCACAGAGTTCAAGTAGCATCAACTGTTCAGAGGAGACCTCTTGAATCGGCCATTCATGGTCGAATTGTTGCAAAGAAACCACTACTAAAGGACGCCAATGTGAAGAATAGACTTGCTTGGGCCAAGAAACACGAGCATCCTTTGGTATGATGAGTCAAAACACAGTTCACTTTCATAACAGCCACATTTTATTCCTACACGCGTCTGTACACTCTCTTCCTCTCACCTTGTCCCTTAGCTTGTGGACTTCAATGCACAACACATCAGCTGTATATGATCAGGAAAAAAAAAACTTTCCAAGCCCACCCATATCATAAACGCTACACACAGCCTACATAATTGTCACTATATTAGCTAAAGTAACATCAACATAGCTAATAGAACTAACAAGTTAGTGAACCCTCTACAATCATGCAGTAACATTACAAAGCACAATCAGTAAGCAGTTTAGCACTCATAGCCAGCTAGCTAACACAGCAGCCATCTGTTTGGCTAAACTGAAACTGAAAAAAAATAAAAGACAAAATATCTCTCGATTTCTCTCTTGCTTCTCCTTTATTTTGGAAGAATTAATTTGTTAAAAACTGTTTAACTATTGTCTTTCTCTCTCTTGATGTCAACTACTGACCACATGTTATACACTGCAGTGATAGCTAGCTGTAGCTTATGCTTTCACTACTAGATTCATTCTCTGATCCTTTAATTGGGTGGACAACATGTCAGTTCATGCTGCAAGAGCTCTGATTGGACTTACTGTGTAAATCTATGGAAGGGGGTGAGAACCATGAGCCTCCTGGGTTTTGTATTGAAGTCAATGTACCCAGAGAAGGACGGAAGCTAGCTGTCCTTGGACTTCACCATGGTGCTACCCTACAGAGTTTTGTTTAGTGTACTGTAGACATTCCTTGCAAAGTAGTTTGTTTTACTAAATTATTTGGTGTTGTGATTATGCTTTGTGTAGTTTTATCTAAAAAGGATAACTTTTTAAATGTTTTAACAATTTTCATTTTTATGAAATTGACTGAGGAGGATGGTCCTCCCATTCCTCCTCCGAGGAGCCTCCAATGGTCTATAGTATAGACTCTATATTGCATGTCTATTGTTTAAAAACCTAAGCTCAGGGCAATTACTCAAACCATCTGTGGCTATTTCTGTTTCAACAACTCAGAGCACTAAGCACTTCTCTTTAAGTGCACCATCATGATCTGTTCGCTACAGTCCGTTTGGAGCACTTAAAACCTGATCAACCTTTTCATTTACAGGACCTTTGATTAATAAGCCGTGTTGTCTTCACTTGACTTGGTGGTTAAGTGATATGGAGGCGGACGGGAAGCGTGGACGGCATCACACAAGGCTCGTCTGTGTTGTTATGTGTCTTGTATGCACCAATCTGTCACCACACATGAAGTTCCCTTAAGAGGATATAAAAGTTATTGGAATTGAATTTCAATGACTAACATACACACAACATACAGTAGAACACAACATGATTCATCTGGAAACCTGGGAGAACATAGTTGCAATGCATATATTACAACAATGTACAAGCATGTTGATTGAATGTGAAAAAAGGACCAGATGTGAGATGTCTAATAGCGTCCGTGAATAATCATGCATATTTCCAATTGTAGTCTAGATACAAATTATACTGAGGAGGAATTGTGATGCAGTCAGCATCTCTCTCTCCCTGCCTCCATGGTGTCTGTCATATTTGCAGGTTGTACTTAGTAATTTAATCTAATTGCAGTCTAATGTAACTGACACGAGGAAGGAGGGGAAGCAGGTCTTCGGGGAAAGGGGATGTAATTATTGAATTGATTCATGGGGCCATGATTGACGGGCCAAGATCCTGTCACAGCAACTGGTCAGGAGAATGAGTGGGAGGGTGAATGCGGGAGGGAGGAGGAGGATGGGTTGGATAGGAGGGGCACGGGATGATGGGGAAGGAGGGGGATGATGATGGAGGAGGGCTTATAGAAAGCGCTTCCATAACCTCCAATACTCCTCATCCAAACTGCTGCAAGACAAATTCGATATATTTGCACTTGATAATATCTCTGATTATTGTGCTTGTGTGTATGTGTTTCCCATGGTTTTAGACATGCTTTCTCCTCTGTTTCAGATCCTAGACAGAAAAAAACATGGTTTGTGTGTGAGAACTGTGTTTGTCATTGAAACAGAGAGAACAATTGAAAACAATAATCAATGTTTTGTTTAAAAGGAAAAGCTGTTTAATGACAGACCACTGTTCGCTTATGTAACTCCGTTCTATGAAAGTAAAATATCAAAGTACTCTCCTATTGATCCCTGGAAATGATCGATAGTCGGCCATTGCATCCAAGTGTCTGTTACTCATGCTAGTCTTCTGGAATGGGGGATCATGACACTGAGACTGATTGCTAGGACACTGGACCTGTGTGTGTGTGTGTGTGTGTGTGTGTGTGTGTGTGTGTGTGTGTGTGTGTGTGTGTGTGTGTGTGTGTGTGTGTGTGTGTGTGTGTGTGTGTGTGTGTGTGTGTGTGTGTGTGTGTGTGTGTGTGTGTGTGTGTGTGTGTGTGTGTGTGTGTGTGTGCATTCCTTCCTGTATGTCTGATAAGGCAGGTGACAGGTCTGGTCATGCTGGTAGCAGTCAGGCTACTCCTAGGGGACTGTAGACTGACAGCAGCTGCCCAAAAAGAAGCACCACATCCTGTTTTCCAGTACAAAGAGCCTGCTCACTCTCGCTACCTTTCTCTCTCTCTTCTCTCTCTCTCTCTCTCTCTCTCTCTCTCTCTCTCTCTCTCTCTCTCTCTCTCTCTCTCTCTCTCTCTCTGTCTCTCTTTCTGTCTGTCTCTCCCTCTCTGTTTTTATATTCTGAAACTCAGAAGTCAGAACCTTCACACCTGCTTCTCTTTCTCTCAAAACACACATGCCAAACAGAAAACACATACACAGTGACATCTAAATACAGACATGTGCTGTACATGGTCATCACCACAACTCCAGCAGACTGTACATACACACAAACCAGATATACTCACACACTCAGTCCTCTTCTTCCTTCTTGCTGTCTGTCTCAGCATGATGTAACGAGTCCTTCACAAACAACTTCTTGAGCTTGAAAAGAAGAAGAAAATAAAGATCAGCTTTGGGCGGGTAGGTTATCGATTTTTCCAAAGTGATTTGGTTTTCTCTAGCTGTACTCATGGTTGACCAACCATCAGCTCCCTTGCTTTTCTCTCCCATATCCCTGCTTTAACATCTCTGAAATTTTCCAACGTGTTTCAGGCCCAGTGAACACAATGCCTTCCCTCCTGGCAGTCCATCAGACTCACCAATCAGACTCCAGTGAGCCCGTGGTTTAGATCAGCAAACAGCGATAGAAAACTTTAATTAAAGGAGATCAGGTGCTCACATCTGAGCAAACGTGGTTTTTTTTATCCTCCAATAATTTGAGATTGGGAAATTACATGATATAACAAGGGTGATTTTATGCAAACACGTGTGTTATCTTAGTGTGGGTGTCTGTGAGAGAGAGAGTGAGCAGGAAGAAAGCAAGATAGACAACACTGCTACCCATGATAGGAACTGTACAAGGTGACTTCATCACAAACAAAAGAAGCTGCACATGCAGGCAAACCGAAGGTGAAGAAAAAAGTAGAGCTTGTCAGACCAAAATCTGCTTTGTAGCTACTCCTCTGTCTCTAGAGAGACAGGTGATGATGATGTGTTGTCATTTAGTTAAGGTTAAAGGGAATTCATGTCATCCATCATATTGGGGGATGTGGTGAGGTTCTGATTGGCCCTGGCATGGGACCAGCCATGTTTCAACCAATAACATATGATGTGGTTAGCTGATATGTAAAATAAATTCACATTTTTCATCGCATTGTCGTAAGTATTCATTTCAAAGGAAAGGAATCCTGGAAAACCCAACAACCTGGCAGCTCTCTCCTCTTCATCTTCGTGAAATGGAATACAGCTCTTGCTAATTCTCCAACTAGCGCTAGCCAAGGATATCTGGAAGGACCTGGGAAAGTCACAGAGGATTCACTGGAAGAGGAGAACCATAAACATGTGTTCTCCTCTTCCAGTGTGCCATAAACATGTGTTCTACCTGCCATCATTTTCGGGGTGGAGAGCTTAGAACTATTTGTGGACCTGCTTTAGCCTATAATTGGCCTTCCCCACAGCAAAGCATGTCCTGATGGAGCACATGTGGGCCTATGATGCCCACTGCATCGTAATTTCACAAAATGTGTATTGTTTTTCTTTTATAAGTAGAATGTATGCACACATGACTGTAAGTCGCTTTGGATAAAAGCGTCTGCTAAATGGCATATATTATTATTATTATTATAAGACACCATAATGCCTTGTTCAAAATATCTGGGAACTCGGAACTCGAACTTGCACAGTGCATTTAAGAAAATTGGGAACATGGGGAAAAAACAAGCTCAAACTGGGAAAAAATCATTTTGAAAGGTCTGCCAACCTGGAATTCCATCTTGGGAGCATGGGCCTCTTTGGGAGCATGGGTCTCTCCGACTTTCCGACTTCAAGACCACTAACGTCATTATTTGACCTCTTATTTTTCCAAGTTCGCAGTTTTCTTGAAAGCACCATAAGATAATGAGGAGTGAGGGAAATGGGGATGATAGTTTTCTTTAATGCTGCATTTGATATGGATGGTTGTGGTTGTGCACATTCAGTAGTTACATATTTTTCATGATCAAACAGCTTTGTCACTATTCTTCAAGATGATATTTGATGTCCTGCTACTCATGTCATCCACTGATCAATCGATGAATGATGCCGCGTTCAAATCAACTGGGACATCGGAAAAATACGAGCGCCCAATCATGACGTCAGTGATCCTCAGGTCGGAAAGTTGGAGCTCTAGAAAGATGCCCGAGTTGAAATTTTGAGTTGGATGACCGTTTCCCAGTCGGAGCTTGTTATTTTTCCGAGTTCCCAGTTGTTTTGAACGCATTGAAGTCAGAGTTTCCGAGTTCTGAGCTCACAGATGGTTTGAACGCAGCATCAAACAACGCATTGCGACCACTGTCATTTGATGGTTCGCTTTTTACTTCTGGGAAATGTAGTTCTTTAAAAACAAATAGCTAGCAAATCTACGAATTCGACTGCTTCTAAAACGACAGAGACCAAGGTGCAACCCGTTTCCTCTTTCCGGAAGTATAATGCACTGACGTTCCAACGTGATAACAAGAATCTGAGGGCAAGCGAAATGTCCCACTTCACAAAGAAAAGGAAATTAGACAAAAATGTGCAGGATAACCTGTACTTTGACAGCTATTCTGATGTTACCATTCACGAAGAAATGATTGCAGACACTGTCCGGACGAACACGTACAGGACAGGGATACTGAGGAACAGCAGTTTGATCCAAGGGAAAGTAGTGTTGGATGTCGGCGCAGGAACCGGCGTTCTAAGCATATTTTGCGCCCAAGCCGGGGCCAGGAAAGTTTACGCGGTGGAGGCTAGTTCAATCGCTGATCAAGCTGTTAAAATCGTTAAACACAACAAGATGGAAGACATAATCGATGTGATTAAAGGGACTCTGGAGACAATCGATTTGCCGGAGCAGGTGGACGTGATAGTAAGCGAGTGGATGGGATACGCGCTGCTTCACGAATCTATGCTGAATTCTGTCCTCTTCGCCCGCGACAAATGGCTTAAAGCCGGCGGCCTTATTTTGCCTTCCAAGGCCGAACTGTACATTGCACCCATCAATGACTTAGTGGTGGAGGACCGGCTAAGTTTCTGGTCAACTGTGAAGGACCAGTACGACGTGGACATGTCGTGCATGTCTGACTTCGCCAGGAAATGCATCATGAGCAATGACATCACCGTGAACTTGGTGACGGTAGAGGACGTGCTCTCCCACCCCTCCAAGTTCGCCGAGTTGGATCTATACTCGGTTACCACGGAGCAGCTGAAATCCGTGAAGGGGGCATTCAAGTGCGAGTGTTTCGGTTCGTCTGCCGTGAACGCGCTCTGCGTGTGGTTCACGGTGACCTTTCCCGGTGGCGAGGAGAAGCCCCTGGTTCTCTCCACATCTCCGTTCAAACCGGAGACGCACTGGAAGCAGGCAGTATTGTATCTGGATGAACCAGTCGATGTGAGACAAGACACCACAGTGGTGGGCGAGGTCAACATGTCTCCCTCAGAGGACAGTTCCAGACATATATGCATCCATGTGGACTACACTATAGGAGAACTCAAAAAACAGTCCAAGACCTTTTCCATCCCTGATGGTTATTCAGGAGAGGCTCAACAATAATGTTTAGACCTAATCTTTGACAGTTTAAGCAGTGTCAACCTTACATTAACCTGGCTTAGCAGCAGAGGGACACTTGGCAATTAATTGTTGGCCAAGGCCTAAGTTGTAATGATGGAAAGAATCCCACTATTGTTGTGTAGTTTATGCTACAGAGTTTCCTGATGACTTTGAACTTGTGAAGGAGAGCCAAAGTGTTGTGATAATTGATCTGAATCAAATACTTAAGTGGATGGAATGAAATAAATACATTTAACAAATCAGCTCTCAATTGAAATGATATGCAACTCACTTTTTCTCTTATATGGGGGAGAATTTTTTTGTTGTTGCTTACACTATGAGTGGGTCTTACAGTAGAAGCAAGGTAACAAGGTCAGGGCAATACACAGTGGGGAGAACAAGTATTTGATACACTGCCGACTTTGCTGGTTTTCCTACTTATAAAGCATGTAGAGGTCTGTCATTTGTGTCATAGGTACACTTCAACTGTGAGGGACGGAATCTAAAACAAAAATCCAGAAAATCACAGTGTATGATTTTTAAGTAATTAATTGGCATTTTATTGCATGCCATAAGTATTTGATACATCAGAAAAGCAGAACTTAATATTTGGTACAGAAACCTTTGTTTGCAATTACAGAGATCATATGTTTCCTGTAGTCCTTGACCAGGTTTGCACACACTACAGCAGGGATTTTGGCCCACTCCTCCATACAGACCTCCTCCAGATCCTTCAGGTTTCGGGGCTGTCGCTGGGCAATACGGACTTTCAGCTCCCTCCAAAGATTTTCTATTGGGTTCAGGTCTGGAGACTGGCTAGGCCACTCCAGGACCATAAGATGCTTCTTACGGAGCCACTCCTTAGTTGCCCTGGTTGTGTGTTTCGGGTCGTTGTCATGCTGGAAGACCCAGCCACGACCCATCTTCAATGCTCTTACTGAGGGAAGGTTGTTGGCCAAGGTCTCGTGATACATGGCCCCATCCATCCTCCCTTCAATACGGTGCAGTCGTCCTGTCCCCTTTGCAGGAAAGTGTCCCCAAAGAATGATGTTTCCACCTCCATGCTTTGCGGTTGGGATGATGGTTCTTGGGGTTGTACTCGTCCTTCTTCCTCCAAACATGACGAGTGGAGTTTAGACCAAAAAGCTCATCAGACCACATGACCTTCTCCCATTCCTCCTCTGGATCATCCAGATGGTCATGGGCAAACTTCAGACATGCCTGGACATGCGCTGGCTTGAGCAGGGGGACCTTGCGTGCGCTGCAGGATTTTAATCCATGACAGCGTAGTGTGATACTAATGGTTTTCTTTGAGACTGTGGTCCCAGCTCTCTTCAGGTCATTGACCAGATCCTTCCATGTAGTTCTGGGCTGATCCCTCACCTTCCTCATGATCATTGATGCCCCACGAGGTGAGATCTTGCATGGAGCCCCAGACCGAGGGTGATTGACCGTCATCTTGAACTTCTACCATTTTCTAATAATTGCGTCAACAGTTGTTGCCTTCTCACCAAGCTGCTTTCCTATTGTTCTGTAGGCCATCCCAGCCTTGTGCAGGTCTACAATTTGATCCCTTATGTCCTTACACAGCTCTCTGGTCTTGGCAATTGTGGAGAGGTCAGCGTCTGTTTGATTGAGTGTGTGGACAGGTGTCTTTTATACAGGTAACGAGTTCAAACAGGTGCAGTTAATACAGGTAATGAGAGGAGAACAGGAGGGCTTCTTAAAGAAAAACTAACAGGTCTGTGAGAGCCGGAATTCTTACTGGTTGGTAGGTACTCAAATCAAATACTTATGTCATGCAATAAAATGCAAATTAATTACTTAAAAATCATAAAATGTGATTTTCTGTATTTTTGTTTTAGATTCCGTCTCACAGTTGAAGTGCACCTATGATAAAAATTACAGACCTCTACATGCTTTGTAAGTAGGAAAACCTGCAAAACCGGCAGTGTATCAAATACTTGTTCTCCCCACTGTATATTTTTATAAATTAAGGGCTATTTCCAGGCCTTTGTGTCTGTTAGTGACATCAGCAGTTGGCACAATAGGCCTGTCAAAAATCATAATCTGTGAATCCACCATTGGCTCACTGACAAAGATGATCAATATTGATTTCTTGTCTGTTCACTCCATGTACTGTATAGATAGGCTAGATACCAGACCGATTAACTGTTTATGTTTTAAAAATATATATCTACAGGTCACTGGCCCTAGTCTATTTTATTGTGTACACATTTCCATAGGCTTAAACCCATTGAACTGAATCTGATGTCATATTTTACCTGATTGTTATTGAAATGGTTGTCCATAACTAGTTTAATAGATTCACCCACTCATTCACTGAAGGCTACTTTGAAAAACTCTCTAGGCCTCCCTGATGTATATTACCATAACAAGACGGCTATGCAGCTCAGGTGAGGACAAATGTCTAGCATTCTCTGGCATTTACGTTTTCATTCCAGTCGGACTCTAACCATTAGCTTACAGTAAGGTGATCATGTCTGATAGAATAATGTACATGTTAAAAGTATGGCAAACCTGCTTTTCTCTTTATGATACTATGCTGTGTGAGACAGGAGGTGCATGGAACGGGTAACATTTTATTAAGAAAAATAGGATATACAGGTAGGCTGTTATTTGGTCGTCTTTATTGACTCTCGTAGTTAAATGTGACTTCACAGCAACATTTTTTTCTCAAATTCACTTAGTTGCCACAGGTGTCTTCTAACCTGCCAGTGCCTAGTAGACAGACTAAAGGCAGGAACACAGATATTGGAAATGTTAAGTGCAGTATTAGCTTCCAGGTGCTCCTGAACTCCGCATCAAACTGCAGCATGCACAGTCACTCTTCGCTGCTCATCGCTCTACTCATTCTAACCCATCGTGGCCTTGAATCATTTGAAAACAAATAGAAAGGGCGTAGAAACATCAAATTGGTTTATTTGTCTTGTAAGGAGGATCAATAGAAAATGTGCTCAATCTAACTCACGGTTGGAGTCATTGTTATAGTGGGGGTGTGTGAGAGGAGAATCCACTATGTTAGAGCTTATGGGTATGCAACAACTAGTCTTTCCAAAGGTCCTTGGTCCTCTGTTTCTGTTACTATGTCTTCTGCAGTCTGAGAAACACAAAGGCTCATCTGACAGCAGCTGATGAGGATAACCCCTGTTATGAGAGAACAATGTGAGTCAGTAGAAGTACCATGAAATGAACATTTGACATTATGTTACATTCCCCATTATAACTCCACAGACTGAGGAGGAAGGAGGGTGCTATGAACGTGTGAAACAGCTGAGAAAGAGAGATAGATTAAGATTAAAAAAGCCTCTCCATGGACCGAGGTATGTGTTATTAAAAAGCTAAATGCATTCTATATGTGAGAAGATGATCTATATTGTATGCATTGTTTTAGAGTTAATGAATTTCACCGTAGGCCTATGTGTCTATGAGGGATCTTTTTAGCCCGATACAACATCCCTGACTGGATTCACATTAGAACGAACTGGTCTGCGTCCAAAGTGGTTAGAGCGTTAGGCCAGTAAGGTTGCTGGATCAAATCCCCGAGCTAACAAGGTACAAATCTGTCATTAACCCACTGTTCCCCGGGCGCCGAAGTCGTGGATGTCGATTAAGGCAGACCCCCACACCTCTCTGATTCAGAGGGGTTGGGTGAAATGCTGAAGACACATTTCAGTTGAATACATTGCTGGACAACTGACTAGGTACCCCCCTTTACCAAATGGCTCCCTATACAATGCAGTTCTTTTGGTCAGAGCCCTATGGGCCCTGGCCAAAAGTAGGGCACTATATAGGGAACAGGGTGCCATTTGGAATGGACTCCTGATCACCATCTCCTATTTGTGCCTGGTATGATAATGGCCTACAATATATAAACCAATAGGAATCATTTTCCACCAGCCAGTTATCGTAACCAATATTTTGACAAATTGGAAACATGTTATTTACAAAAACGTCATTTAGAAGAGCAATTCCCTGAGCTGTGCGTTAGTCTCCCTACAGCCCTGGAGAAATCATCTGTCATCATTATCATTAGCAGCCCTGGATGTAAGCCTTTTTATAGAAAGGGATATTACAAACTACCTTGTACCACTAATCTCTATCATGCATTTAGCCTACACCTTTTTTCTCTCACACCGACACTACTGCCCTTCTTTTATTGTCTATTCTTTTCAATTGTGTAATAAGGCTAGGTTTCAATCACTCCATCACTCTTCCCTTTTCTACAGGATTATCTCTATTATACAGTTACTGAACACCTTTTTCTACAGGATTATCTCTATTATACAGTTACTGACACCTTTTTCTCCTAGGATTATCTCTATTATACAGTTACTGAACACCTTTTTCTACAGGATTATCTCTATTATACAGTTACTGAACACATTTTTTTACTGGATAATCTCTATTATACAGTTACTGAACACCTTTTTCTACAGGATTATCTCTATTATACAGTTACTGACACCTTTTTCTACTGAATTATCTCTGTTATACAGTTACTGAACACCTTTTTCTACAGGATTATCTATATTATACAGATACTGAACACCTTTTTCTACTGGATTATCTCTATTATACAGTTACTGAACACTTTTCTCTCACACCTATACTGTTCCATTGTATTATTTCTGCCTTACGATAAGGCTACGTTTCAATAATTATTTTGTACACAAACATTGATGCACACAGTAAAGCTGTTCAAATACTATGGTGTGTTCCCATTTATCTGTTTATCCCCAGCCCATGAATGTGACTGACTTCACATTCAAATCCTCAGCTGGAATTGTGTGTGTGTGTGTGTGTGTGTGTGTGTGTGTGTGTGTGTGTGTGTGTGTGTGTGTGTGTGTGTGTGTGTGTGTGTGTGTGTGTGTGTGTGTGTGTGTGTGTGTGTGTGTGTGTGTGTGTGTGTGTGTGTGTGTGTGTGTGTCAGAAATGCATCCAACTGAATGCAGTGAGGCATGACTGCATGAACGGACACAACACATCACAACAGGGACAGAGTTGTTTGGTGCTGTTAAGTAAATCCCGAACAGGATGGCCAAATCACAATCAGCCTACGGCAGGAGGCGAGGCAGACGGGTTTCGCCTGTGTGTGAAGTACAAATCCACCAAACTGTGTGGTGCCTGTGTGGTTCTAATCCCTTTTCAATCATGAACTTTATGGATTACGCTCCTATGTAATTCTTCTCAGGTATAGTTTTTCTTTTTTTCTTATTTTTGACTTATTATGATATTTCAATTTGGGGAGTTAAGTTGTGGGCTTAAAGCACCATGCAGGATAAGTAGAGGACTGTAGAACACAGATTGATGAAAGGTCTTTAGCCAGGTCATGGGCGTAATGTTATCTTATAAGAATACATATAATAATAATAATAATAATATGCCATTTAGCAGACGCTTTTATCCAAAGCGACTTACAGTCATGTGTGCATACATTCTACGTATGGATGGTCCCGGGAATCGAACCCACTACCCTGGCGTTACAAGCGCCATGCTCTACCAACTGAGCTACAAGTAGTAATAGAACTATTGCTGGGCTTACAGTTAACATATTACGGTATCCTGACCATCCCACTGCTGACACCTATGTAGCAAATCCAGGGTTTTTGTTTGACTGGGACTCAAACCGAGGCCTATTTTGTTCCAGTGCTTGTAACACTTCCTGATGGTCAGTCTTTTTTGTTTTGTTTTTCAAGAAAAACGTGTGTTGTGAAATCTGTTGTGAATGTATTGTAATGTTTTGAAAATGGTATAACTGCCTTAATTTTGCTGGACCCCAGGAAGAGTAGCTGCTGCCTTGGCAGCAGTTAATGGGGGTTCATAATTCATACAAATACACACACTGCCTTCCACTTGCTTGCCGACCAGATGAAGGCAACAGTACACTCCATTGAACCAAGGTAAAATCCAATACAGTGATGGGCAGAAATGTCTGTAGACAACCATTTTCTAATCATCATCCAATATATGACAGCACAGCATCCACAGAAAGGCACACATACACACACACTGACAGAGGTGGATGACAAATAATGGAGTGTGAGGCACGTGATTGCCGGTCTGTGTCAATTGCAGTGCCAACTATCGAACCTCGACATAGATTTTAAAACACTGTGCTGAATGGGGGGAGGGGGTGGGGGGCCGGGGGATAGTAAACATAGATGGTGCAGAAGATTTTCAATCAAAGAAGGAAAGGGGCCAGTGGATCACAATTTGTTTTTACAATCCATCCGACCACAATACATTTGATGTCTAGTTCACGTACCATTTTTATCCCTCTGTCAGTGAGATGATTTACAGGTAATTGTTTAATAGCTGTTAGATATTACAACCTGTGTAGAAGGAGAGGTTATTGTAAGACCACAAGTCCTCTGACCAAGGAAGACTATAACTAAAGTAAGGGCCTTAAATGCTTCCTGTTCAGGTCACCTAGTTAGTGTATAATGACCCTGAGGCATTTTTTTTAAATAGACTAACATTTGTCTTTCTTCTCTTCTTCAGAGTTGTGGTGATGCAGTGAGAACAATTGTACTTTTTGAAAGTTGTTCAGTCTACAACATCTGTATTTTTATCCATTCTGTCCTTGGTGTAGCTAAGTGGACACACAAACTAGGCATTACAGGAAAAGAGAGTTGCATGAAATGGGCTGTTTTATTCCAATGCTGGTTATTGTGTGATTTGTGATGGTATGTTCGTGTCAGATGAGTTGCCCTTGGGCAAGTCGCGTGAGGATCTGTCCACGTGCTGAAAGGTATATTAAGATTCAAAATACCTCTCCATGCATCGAGGTGTGAGTTATTAAAAAGCTAAATGCATTCTATTTGTGAGAAGATGATCCCTATAGTATTCAACTGTGCTTTGTCATGTAAGGAGCTGTCCACCACCTTAAATGAGCGGTGCTGCCCAGTTAACAATGACGAGCTGTCCAGCTCCAGAAAAGAGCAGTGCTGCCCAGTTAACACGCTAGGAGCTGTCTATGGTGCTGAAGTCAGTGCCCAGTTGACGCAACTACATAGAGCTATATACTTTCTCTGATCTTTTTCTTTTGAAGTGCACGTGTAATGTATTTTGAGCAGAGTACATTACACTAACACAATTTGATAATAATTGTTCTCCATGTTAGGATTGGGATGATGCTTAATTTAAATACATTTTATGTTATGTCAAAGCAAAAATAGCTAATGTGACTGGCTGGCTTCCATCTTTGTTTGCTAAAAAGGACTCTGACAGACCCTCAGATGCAATGTTGTTATACTTTCCACAACGTCATGTGATTGTCACGTGTTAGATATTTTCTACTGTCAATCTGTTTATCTTTATCTTTTCACTTGAAATGATTTACTAAACTTAGTTGTGACATTGCATGACTTATTATATGACTATTAAAGGCAAACTAAAGTATACCCATAAAAAATATATATTTTATATCAATTAAACACGATGTTTCCATTACTGAAAGATGTTTGGAATGCGTGTGTCTCGGTAGACAAGATAATTTACTACATGTCGGTATGTTGCAGCACTACTCATGAATGTTGGTATTATAACCGCTCCTTCTACAAGTCTAATGAGAGACGTGCTCAATAGTCATAGCCACTGTTTTTTTTGTCATCAACAACTTTTCAGACAAGGATCAAGTAGAACTTAAAGTACTATTTCCCGTTACCCCTGTGTGACGTTGCATGTGTTTGCCTTGTTGTTCCACTAACTGAAGTGCCATTGTCACTGAAGTGACATCCGTGCCTCCGCTCACCCCATTCCGGTGAAACCACGGAGAGAACTAGTCGTTTCACAGCAAGTCTCTGCTATCCGCGTGAACGACGATGACCAGGTTTAAAAAAAGAAATATATCGCAGTGTTACATGATCTTCGCTATTATTCGCAAGGATACGAAATGAGCCTTTGAGAGAAAAGGTAAGGTCTACTTGTTTGGGTTTCAGCATGTTGGAGGGATGGGCACAAACTTGTTGATGGTCGCGGCTATATGAGACGCCTTATGATTTGATAGAGTGGTTTCTGACAGCTGACAGGAAAAGTGTATAACTATGATAAAAATAGAGCACAGTCGATTCATTAAATAATGCTTTACAATAAATATCTAAGTACAGTGGGTATAGTTGTATGCATTTGTAATCTTCTTAATTGTTGTCCTAGACCTTTGATTTATTTGTGCGTTTGCTGCGTGGTGTAAAGCTTGCCAAGGTGTTGTGGCAGACTTACTGTTCGGGAATATCTGTGTGATAATTGAGGCCATATGCCTCACTATCTAACAGAGGTTTGATAGGTGTACGTAATTGCACTGCTCATAGAGCGAGCTGTGTGTGGGGAGCTGATTTCGACATATAGGATTATTCCATCACCTCATAAATTGTACAATGCTGATAATAACGCTACTGATTCATTTCAACATATCGACAGGGGTGCAGCGAGACACTGTAAGGGAAAAATTACTTTTAATTCCAATTTTCAATTTTAAATCCTAACAAAAGCATTAGGTTATTAAGATATGGCCCCGTGCTACTTCTTTCCAACTTTCAGCACCGATTTGAATTGCAACGTTTGACATTTTCAATAGAAATATGTGAGTAAATAAGGGAGTTTATTGTCCAGCACAATAATTGCAAAACTAGGCCTATTGACATTCTACAGAAATCTCAAGTCACAGGCCACAGGTCAGCATCTGTCCCCCAAGGATGTTTTTTCAAACTTGTGAATCATACAGGCCTAACAGACTATTTGTACTCCTACATGATACCTCAACCATAGGGACTGGTCTCCTTTGCTACTCAATGGAGAAGAATTGAAATAGATTTGTATTCCAAACCGGTCCTAGACGTCAAAACAGGAGTAGCAGGGTCATTGATATAATTTCAGTGCTTTCTCTTTCTCTCTCCATCTCTGGTCTTGATTGTTTCTTTCTGTCCCCCGGATCATCGCCACCGCTGGAGGATTTACTGTCAGAATGGATCGAATTTTAATATAATCTGGGCCCTCCCCAAGGCTAATATCCTGACGGTGTGAGAGATTGCTGCGGACTCAATCCCCTGTAGAAATCACTTGTTTCGACTCTTGCCAGTGTCCGGTAAATTGCAGTGAAAATGCAGCTAACAGATGGAGTCTTACACAAGGTGTAATGACGTTGCTAAACTTCCAGCAACTCACACTGACTCATCAAGGTTTTTGGTGGGTGGCCGTGGTATGTGTGTGCTGTAATTTGAGCACGTCATGTATGGGGTTGAGTGCATGCTTTGCGCATCATCCCATGCCTATATTTGACAGACCTCTATACTCATATTTTCAAACCCCTCATTAATTTAACCCGGGACAGATTTGGGGGGTCAGGAGCCCAATATTTAGGCATGGAAAGCCTAAATGTTTGATTTTCATTTCCATATGTGTGCCTCTCCAAGTCAATTACCGACATCGTGACAACGTTTCGTCCAGTGCGCATATTCTGTGCGCAATCTGACAAAACTCTAGCCTATGTTTACATAGCATTGAAACAGTTAGTCTATATCATTGAACTAAACCACCAAAACAAATACATTTAAAATAGTTTAATGACTGAGGTTATTAAAATGATTTGCTACCTTTAGGACCCTGCGGAACACATGTAGGCATATTGGTAGAGGTACGGGATGCAATCACTACTTTAGCTCGCATTAGGAAGAGATTGCTTATCTCTCATATCTCTCTCTCTGCTCCGTCCGTTAGAGTGGGAAACCACTGTTCTCAGTGATCTGTCATTTGTCCTCTAAGTTTAGATACATCTGCCCCATTGAGTCTCAGACTGGTCCTGAAAGAGGACTGCGCTGGGGGGGAAATATTGAGGCTGAGTGAGCGGTTTAATCTAACGGACTCTCTAAGTGCGCTATCTCTTACCCGCCATCTCCACTGAGCAGTTTCCTGCCTAGCAGTGCAGTGTAGGGGAATGCGCGAGGGATGCGTGACGCCGGAACAGTGGAGGATATTCTCGGCAGCGCTGCTAATTGCTGTGATTCATGTTCCCTTTGAGTGCCTGTAACGAGTAGGCTATAGCGAGAGATTAAGAGAGAGAGAGATAAGTGTATATCCGCTCACAGGAGTCAAATGTCTTGGCTGTGGATCTAAGAAATGATACAGATTAAACGGACATTTTATAAAAGACAAAGGAGCCTTTGCGTTTCAAAGTTTTTTCATAGTGTTCTTTTAATTTTTCTGATGCGGAAACTGTTCCATTGCTTCCAACAATGCAATAATGGAATTGCACGTGGCAGAATGATGACCAGCGGCGCGCGGGACATAGGCTGCTGTCAAAATACTCACCTATTCGTGTTATTGTGCTGCTCTAAGAGCTCCAGACAGTGATCAGTCATTTGTTTTAAAGTGGGAGAAAATCTCCTCTGATCCCGTCTCTTCACTAAAGAGATGTTGCACTTGCACAGCGATTCCAGGAAGATTGACGTGCGCGCGGGGGGACCATTCAATCGCTGCCTCCACTCCAGACTCAGCTTGTTTTAACTCCTGGGTCATCAACTTTTAGCATCCCGTTTCTACCGGACTCATCACATTAAGATCTACACGCGCATCTTAAAGGGGTTCCTGTGGTCAGTGCTGAACTTGTTGAACACTGGACTGTGCACGGTGAATTGAGGCAAACCTACAAATGTAAGTACGCATAGGCTATTATTGAACTAAGTCTATTTTGTAGGCATGTTGTACAATTAAAGTAACTCGTTTAATTGTGGCCACCTTCGTTAAAACATTGTATGCTGTATGAAGGTAGTCTTAATAGCTGACTCATCTTTCAATACTTCCTGAATTGTAGCCTAACTTTAGTTGGAAACCCACCTATAGTAGGTTTTTATCGAAGTGTTGATTATGTCATATCTTTGAACATTTGGTTTAATTTGCCATAATGCAGTCTGAATGAAGTTGAACGCGTCCATTTTAATACCTAAAATAATGTAATGAAAACGTGAATGACTTGACTCCGGTGCCCTTTTGGCAAAGCTAAGCCTACTTGTGATTTGTGGAAGCGCCCCCTTGTGGAATTGATCAATTCCGTATTAGTATTACCAGTCAATATCATGAAATGCCGCTAAAAAGATACGGTCTATTTTGTATTTTTTGGGGGGGTTGTTTTAAAGGAAATATACTTCACGTTATGCCCTGTTCAGCCCTGTCCTATCAATACACCTGCTGAAGCCCCAAGTTTTTTAGTAGGCTAAAGAATGTGAGTGTACCAAAATAGAAGTGTTTTTTTTTATACACGACAATTTATCCTGCATCCTTTTGAAAGGCTTGGTAGTTTCTTATATTCAGGGTAGTCTATTGATAAGCCTAACGATATGTTTGAGTAGTTGTTTTATTCAGAGCAGCTTTCTGTCCGTGCATCACCCGTGCATTTCGAATCCAGGCTTATCCTCTGCATATTACTGGACTTTGATTAGATTTGGTAAATGGTAATGATCAGTAAGAAGCTGCAGACTGAGAGCCAGTATAATGTATTTTATACAGCTGGGTTTGGTTAACCTTATCACATATCATATATATTATGGCATACTATTGAAATACATTATGGTGCTATACAGTATTTATATTTCTAATACAGGGCCTACTAACTCATTTTTACATTTGAGTTTGTTTGTAATAATAATAATATTATCGTCAAACCATTCATGTATGCCAATTTAATTTCACAGAATTAAAAAAAAAACAAGTGCGGTAATGTCCGCACATGGACTTGTAAGGGTTAATATTAGATATGATACTAAATTATATTCTGTTCCCATTAATTATGATGTTGATCAAATTTGGAAAGAAGAGCGATAGTCATTATAATGATTTCCAGTCCATCCATGTTGACATGTTGCCAATAGTGAAACTTGCACTTGCTACGATATTTACCTTATAATTTAGACATGACTACTTGATTTTATACATTGCCTTCAGAGGACCTTAGATTTTGATAAAGCTCAATGTAACAGTATCAGCCGCTATACATGTTCATTACTATTAATGCACATGTTCTCTATTTCCAGTGGGTTACCTTGCTGGGCTTATTCTAAGGGCTAGAGGTGGACATGTAGAGTAGCCTTGCAGGCATGCCACTGTGAAAGCGGAAATAATATGCTAGCAGCCTTTTAGGAAAAGTGTTTTTAATAATGCATTAGGTGTTCCTATGTCGCAATGAAGTGTGTGCTTGGTGGCGAAGGGAGGCAGAGGAGAATGTGAGAGGGCGAGAGACAGGGAGAGAGAGGGTGGAGGAGTGGTAGTGGTGGTGGCTGGCGTATACTTTCTCCCTGCTGTCTAGTTTGCTACAGTACACTTCTGTATGTGGCGCAGGAGTAACAGATGCCCCGAGCTCCACACACACGACGCCATGCAGACAGCATCGTAAGAGTCACCCTGTCAAAAGTGCCCCTCTCTCACACACAAGATGCATGTGGCAGGGAGTAAGAGTGAGAGAGGAAGGATAGTGTGAAAGCGGTGAGAGTAAGAGAGTGTAAGAGCGGGGGGGGGGGGGGGGGTAAGAGAAAAGGAGAGACAGAGAGAGAGAGACCATGTGAGATGCAGCTGTGGGGGCAAGTCAAGCACGTCTTGGCAGCAGCGCTGAGGGAGTTTCTTGCCTTCAGAGGCCCGGGACCTGTCTGGCTCCAACAATCAGATTGTATTAGAGGGGGAAGGGAGGGCTGCCATGTTCCACTGCTGTTCTGCTCAAAACCTTCGCTTTGATTTCTCGATGCTCCCCTCCCCTCCCCAACAGTAAGAAAGCCATGCTGTTTCACCGAAACAGTTGTTATAGCTTCATTCATTAGCTAGGATACACCACACCATGATTGAAAAAAGATCAAAGACCTGTATGCAAATTTTAGCCAGTGACACGTTGAAGACAGAGGGGAGGGGAGGCCATTGTGGGGATCGGCTGGTGCTGTGGTGATGGTATGCCACAGAGATGTGTGTTGGGCTCATCAAACATTCTGGAACATTGAACGCTTGGTTGTCATGTTGGTAGGGGCATGCTCCGGTTGTCTGCCACATGTTTATTTATGAGGACTGTCATATTGGCAGGTTGTTAACGAGGAAGATTAGGGATTCTGGGAAAGGAAGGCAGGCCCAGGAATCTGAGGAGAGTGAAGAGCCCTCCATGCATGGCACAAGTCTCCATGTGATGCTGGCCCAGCCCTCTCTCTCTCTCTCTCTCTCTCTCTCTCTCTCTCTCTCTCTCTCTCTCTCTCTCTCTCTCTCTCTCTCTCTCTCTCTCTCTCGTTCTCTTTCTCATTCTCTTTCTCTTTCTCTCTCTCTATGTCTCCATCTGTCTTTTTCTCTCCTGTCTATCCTACACAAGCTAGGCACATCACTGGCTTTGTTTAGCAAGAGATGGAGACAGAGAGATGTGGAAAATATGAGAGGGCACAGGGAACAGGTATAAAGAGACCAGATGAAAAGAAGAAGAGCAGGATTGTTGGGAGGCAGTGAGGTAGGAGGGAGCTGAAGAGGTTGGGTATTCATACACATGAGTCAGTCAGAAGCTACTCCAGTAGTTGTAACCACTGCCAGGCCAAGCGTGCATGTATTTCCCCACCGACTTTTAAACACTCAGCCATGCTTGAGTGGCCCCAGGGACGAAATGGAAGCGGACATAAGGGAGGGAGGGGGGGGGTTCACAGCTTCAGAGAGAGAAAAAGAGAGAAGGGAAAGAGTTGGCGAGAGAGCTCTCCGCGAGGTCATATGGATCCTGTAAAACATTTATGGGTTTAAATATAAAATCAACCTCAGCATTGCCTCATTGGTAGGATCCTATGCCCCAAAAATACACTCCATTCTATGTATGCCTTATGAGCCAGTGAGCCGGGAACCCAGTGTACTGTACACCAAGGATGCCTTAGAACAGGAAAGACTGAAAATACTCACTTACTGAACCGCAGAATAGCCTTCGTAGGACTCCATTCCATGTCAAATAGTAAGCAATTTATTTTACACTTTTGTTTGTGTATATTGCTTCATTTTTAATACATTTTCAATTAACCGATTCAAGTTTTCATAACAATCGGTAATCGGAATTGTTGGACGCCGATTATGGCCGATTACATTGCATTCCCCGAGGAAACTGCATGGTAGGCTGACCATCTGTTGCGCGAATGCAGCAAGGAGCCAAGGTAAGTTGCTAGCTAGCATTAAACTTATCTTATAAAAAACAATCAATCTTCACATAATCACTAGTTAACTACACATGGTTGATGATATTACTAGTTCATCTAGCTTGTCCTGCGTTGCATATAATAAATCCGGTGCCTGTTGATTTATTATCGAATCACAGCCTACTTCGCCAAACGGGGGATGATTTAACAAAAGCGCATTCGCGAAAAAAGCACAATCGTTGCATGAATGTGCCTAACCATGAACATCAATGCCTTTCTTAAAATCAATAGAAGTATATATTTTTAACCCTGCATATTTAGTTAAAAGAAATTAATGTTTGCAGGCAATATTAACTAGGGAAATTGTGTCACTTTATCTTGCGTTTATTGCATGCAGAGTCAGGGTATATGCAACAGTTTGGGCCGCCTGGCTCGTTGCGAACTTATTTGCCAGAATTGTACATAATTATGACATAACATTGAAGGTTGTGCCATGTAACAGCAATATTTAGACTTAGGGTTGCCACCCGTTTGATCAAATATGGAACGGTTCCATATTTATCTGAAAGAATAAACGTTTTGTCTTTGAAATTATAGTTTCCGGATTTGGCCATATTAATGACCAAAGGCTCGTATTTTTTTGATTATTATTTTACAATTAAGTCTATGATTTGATATTTGATAGAGCAGTCTGACTGAGCGGTGGTAGGCAGCAGCAGGCTCATAAGCATTCATTCAAACTTTACTGCATTTGCCAGCAGCTCTTAGCAATGCTTGATTCACAGCACTGTTTATGACTTCAAGCCCATCAACTCCTGAGATTAGGCTGGCAATACTAAAGTGCCTGTAAGAACATCCAATAGTCAAAGGTATATGAAATACAAATGGTATAGAGAGAAATAGTCAACGTGTCATAATTCCTATAATATCTACAACCTAAAACTTCTTAACTGGGAATATTGAAGAACTGGGAATATTGAACCACCAGCTTTCATATGTTCTGAGCAAGGAACTTAAACGTTAGCTTTTTTTACATGGCACATATTGCACTTTTACTTTCTTCTCCAACACTGTGTTTTTGCATTATTTAAACCAAATGAAACCATGTTTCATTATTTATTTGAGACTAAATAGATAAATATGTGTTCATTGTTCATTCAGTATTGATGTAATTGTCATTATTACATATATATATATATATATATATATATATATAATCGACCGACTAATCGGTATCTGGTTTTCTTTGGTCCTCCAATAATCGGCATCGGTATCGGCGTTGAAAAATAATAATCGGTCGACCTCTAATTGACAACATGTTCACTCTTTGAAAACCTTTATCAACATATTATTATTTATCAACATATATTAAACTTAATTTCTCACATCCTCTAAAACCCCTTTATTTCTGCAGTGCCCCACCTTATTCTTGATGGATGGGGGGAGGAAGCAGGCGACCTGCCCCAAATAGCCCAGGTCTCACTTAAAATGCATAGCACACCCCTCTTCCCTGCTCTGCTCTCCTCTGCCAGTGACACTGGATTCAAAGTGGGTAATAATGAGAGGAAGGACCAGTGTCTGAATTGTAGAGGGTGATAATGACCTGGCTGTTGTGATCTTTTATGTGCTCCCCTTATCTATTATCTAGCCTGGGAATTTCTGTCCCTGCTCCCTTATCTATTATCTAGCCTGGGTATCTCAGTCCCGGCTCCCTTATATATTATCTAGCCTGGGTATCTCAGTCCCAGCTCCCTTATATATTATCTAGCCTGGGTATCTCAGTCCCGGCTCCCTTATATATTATCTAGCCTGGGTATCTCAGTCCCGGCTTCCTTATATATTATCTAGCCTGGGTATCTCAGTCCCGGCTCCCTTATCTATTATCTAGCCTGGGTATCTCAGTCCCTGCTCTCTTATGTATTATCTAGCCTGGGTATCTCTGTCCCTGCTCCCTTATCTATTATATAGCCTGGGTATCTCAGTCCCTGCTCCCTTATCTATTATCTAGCCTGGGTATCTCTGTCCCTGCTCTCTTATGTATTATCTAGCCTGGGTATTTCAGTCCCGGCTCCCTTATATATTATCTAGCCTGGGTATCTCAGTCCCGGCTTCCTTATATATTATCTAGCCTGGGTATCTCAGTCCCGGCTTCCCTTATCTATTATCTAGCCTGGGTATCTCAGTCCCTGCTCTCTTATGTATTATCTAGCCTGGGTATCTCTGTCCCTGCTCCCTTATCTATTATATAGCCTGGGTATCCCAGTCCCTGCTCCCTTATCTATTATCTAGCCTGGGTATCTCTGTCCCTGCTCTCTTATGTATTATCTAGCCTGGGTATCTCTGTCCCTGCTCCCTTATCTATTATCTAGCCTGGGCATCTCTGTCCCTGCTCCCTTATCTATTATCTAGCCTGGGCATCTCTGTCCCTGCTCTCTTATCTATTATCTAGCCTGGGCATCTCTGTCCCTGTTCCCTTATCTATTATCTAGCCTGGGTATCTCTGTCCCTGCTCCCTTATCTTTTATCAAGCCTGGGTATCTCTGTCCCTGCTCCCTTATCTCTTATCTAACCTGGGTATCTCAGTCCCTGCTCCCTTATCTCTTATCTAGCCTGGGTATCTCTGTCCATGCTCCCTTATCTCTTATCTAACCTGGGTATAACTGTCCCCACTCCTCTTATCTAACCTGGGTATCTCTGTCTCCACTCCCCTTATCTAACCTGGGTATCTCTGTCTCCACTCCCCTTATCTAACCTGGGTATAACTGTCCCCACTCCTCTTATCTAACCTGGGTATAACTGTCCCCACTCCTCTTATCTAACCTGGGTATCTCTGTCCCCACTCCTCTTATCTAACCTGGGTATCTCTGTCCCCACTCCCCTTATCTAACCTGGGTATCTCCATCCCCACTCCCCTTCTCTAGCCTGGGTATCTCTGTCTCCACTCCCCTTATCTAACCTGGGTATCTCCATCCCCACTCCCCTTCTCTAGCCTGGGTATCTCTGTCTCCACTCCCCTTATCTAGCCTGGGTATCTCTGTCTCCACTCCCCTTATCTAGCCTGGGTATCTCTTTCTCCACTCCCCTTATCTAGCCTGGGTATCTCTGTCTCCACTCCTCTTATCTAGCCTGGGTATAACTGTCCCCACTCCCCTTATCTAACCTGGGTATAACTGTCCCCACTCCTCTTATCTAACCTGGGTCTAACTGTCCCCACTCCTCTTATCTAACCTGGGTATAACTGTCCCCACTCCCCTTATCTAACCTGGGTATAACTGTCTCCACTCCCCTTATCTAACCTGGGTATAACTGTCTCCACTCCCCTTATCTAACCTGGGTATAACTGTCCCCACTCCCCTTATCTAACCTGGGTATAACTGTCTCCACTCCCCTTATCTAACCTGGGTATAACTGTCTCCACTCCCCTTATCTATCCTGGGTATAACTGTCTCCACTCCCCTTATCTAACCTGGGTATAACTGTCTCCACTCCCCTTATCTAACCTGGGTATAACTGTCCCCACTCCCCTTATCTAACCTGGGTATAACTGTCTCCACTCCCCTTATCTAACCTGGGTATAACTGTCTCCACTCCCCTTATCTATCCTGGGTATAACTGTCCCCACTCCTCTTATCTAGCCTGGGTATCCCTGTCCCTGCTCCCTTATCTCTTATCTAACCTGGGTATAACTGTCTCCACTCCCCTTATCTAACCTGGGTATAACTGTCTCCACTCCCCTTATCTAACCTGGGTATAACTGTCTCCACTCCCCTTATCTAACCTGGGTATAACTGTCTCCACTCCCCTTATCTAACCTGGGTATAACTGTCTCCACTCCCCTTATCTAACCTGGGTATAACTGTCTCCACTCCCCTTATCTAACCTGGGTATAACTGTCTCCACTCCCCTTATCTAACCTGGGTATAACTGTCCCCACTCCCCTTATCTAACCTGGGTATAACTGTCTCCACTCCCCTTATCTAACCTGGGTATAACTGTCTCCACTCCCCTTATCTAACCTGGGTATAACTGTCCCACACTCCTCTTATCTATCCTGGGTATAACTGTCCCCACTCCCCTTATCTAACCTGGGTATAACTGTCTCCACTCCCCTTATCTAACCTGGGTATCTCTTTCTCCACTCCCCTTATCTAGCCTGGGTATAACTGTCCCCACTCCTCTTCTCTAGCCTGGGTATCTCTGTCTCCACTCCTCTTATCTAACCTGGGTATAACTGTCCCCACCCCCCTTATCTAACCTGGGTATCTCTGTCTCCACTCCCCTTATCTGGGTGTCTCTGACCCCCTTACCCCATCTTTATCCAGTCAGGCCTACCCTACTGAAACTTGCCCCTGGTCACCTCTAGCACTTAGAGCTTCAGTGCCAAGATCTCTACTGGATATCTGGATTAATTTTACCTTCCCATGTCTCCTCAATTGACATTCCTACTTTTTAGCAGTGAAGGTCTTCCCCCTCTTCTTTGCACCTCTTCACCCTTCTCTCCTCACTCATTTTGCCTCCCTCACTCCCCCTCGCTCTCTCACTCTCTCTGTCTCTATCTCTCGCTCCCTCTTCCACTTTGGCCTTGTGCTGTCTCTTCTTTCTTCCTCTCTCTCTCTCTCTCTCTCTCTCTCTCTCTCTCTCTCTCTCTCTCTCTCTCTCTCTCTCTCTCTCTCTCTCTCTCTCTCTCTCTCTCTCTCTCTCTCTCTCTCTGTCTCCCCTCTCCACCTCCCTCTCTCTCTCTCTGTCTCCCCTCTCCACCTCTCACTCTCTCTCTCTCTCTCTCTCTCTCTCTCTCTCTCTCTCTCTCTCTCTCTCTCTCTCTCTCTCTCTCTCTCTCTCTCACACTTTCTCTCTTCTCTCATTCAGAGTGGTGGATCTAATCAAGGTCTCCATCCATAGCTGTGGATAATGGTCATCATGATTGATGTGATGGATTTTAATAGACCAGAATTATTCTTTTAGATTCATGAAAATAGACCCAATTCAATGCTGACTATATGGGTAGAAGTTCTCCATAGGTTAGACATTTGGGTCAGTACTGCCATCTGACCCAATTGGTTGGAGAATGTAATTGTTTATCAAAATAAAATATGACCAGATATTGTAATTTTACTGTAGGTTTAAGATATTACTGTAATCCTTTGCAATAAGCTATGAGCTAACTAAAAATGAAAAACAGTCCTGAAAATTGTAACTTAAAGTATAGCTGATGGCATTTTCTATCTCATGGCAAAATAGAGAATAAACAAGCAGAAGTTATAGCGTTCAGGCTATCTCAAGGGTAGAAAGAGAGACCTATACACAGGCTGGGCAGTGAGGCCTGTACATTCAGGCTGTAGGCGTATAGCAGGCTAATTGATCACTCAGGACTAGGTGTGTTGGGTCAGCGGGTCCATTGTCTGGGCTGACTGATTAACCAGCACTAAAACGTCCACTGATCCATCCCTCACACTGCTTCTGGCTAACTTCATCATCAATTACCTGCCACTGTCTGCAAGCCAAGTCACTATTGGGCTGGCTGGAGAAAAAGGCTACCTGCCTGTGAAATGTGTCTCTCTTTAGTGGCTAGCGCTAGCTCAGCTAAGCTGCAGCCTTGTTTTAGTGAGTGTGTGTGTTTGGTTTTGCTATCCTTGTGGGGACCAGGAGTCACAAGGAAAAATACTATTTTAGGCTTTGGGGTTAGGTTTAGGGTTAGGGTTATAATTAGGGTTAGGGTTAGAATTCGGGTTAGGTGTAGGATTAGGAGTTACGGTTAGATTTAGGGTTAGAGTTAGAGGTTCAGGATTAAGGTTAGGGTTAAGGTTTAGGGTGAGGGGTTAAGGAAAATATATTTTGAATGGGAATCAATTGTTTGGTCCCCACAAGGATAGTAAAACAAAGATGTGTGTGTGTGCGTATGTTGTGTGTGTGTGTGTGTGTGTGTGTGTGTGTGTGTGTGTGTGCGTGCGTGCGTGCGTGCGTGCGTGCGTGCGTGTGTGTGTTGTGTGTGTGTGTGTGTGGAGAGATACATACTGTAATCTGCATTTAGAGTATTGGTTGTTTAAAATGTGGGGACAAAGCTAACTGAGGAATATAGATCGTTAGGGGTGAGATTACTTGGGGATGTTCTATTTGATTTTGATGTATAAATCTATACACCAGATTGCTTTTTCACAGTTCTTTAGCTGTCTACTGTACTCTATGTGCAGTATGTCCAGAGATGTTATTTGAAGCAGTCCTGTCCATTTCAAATGTCGCCCGTTCTTATTCAGACTAATTCCGGTCAGCTAGTGCCAGGTGGGAATGGATGCCTGCCGTTCTCTCTCTGATTCAGGACCTGGATGTTGAAAGAGATAATAGCATAGTGCAGGTCAACTGAGTTGAGTACGCTTTGATATTGAAATTGAACTTTTACGTTTTTACATTTTTCTTTCTGTTTCAGAAAAATACATGTCCAAATAATAGACCTTGTCAATGATCAGAATTCCCCAAATCTGGGATGTTGCCTCATCCAGGAACCACATCATCCACAAAAAAAAACCATAAGGAATACAAGAACCTATATCAAACTGACACAGACTATGTCTACGTGGCTTACACGTGACCTTTGTGTTCTGCAGTGCATTCTTTTAATGCTGAGGACTTTGAATTGCCTGTCTTTCGTTTTTTGGTCAGTCGGCTGGAATGTTCAGTACAGAACCATACTTAAGACGAGGTGTCAGGTACAGACAGCTAACGTCCTTGTTGATTAGTAGAGGATTTGAAAAGTCCAAAATGCATGGACAGTAGACAGTTTTCTCCCAGCGCTCGTCACATGCAGCTTCGTGAGTTGAACACTCTTTCTGAGGTTGCTGTATTCAACCTGAAAGGCCTCGTGTGATCATGAGGCAAATGAAACAGCCGAGGATAAGATGGTCCCTCTCATGATTCATTCCAGGTCTTTCAACAAGAAAACATTCATTTGTATCTGTGTATGAATAGTGAATAAAGATGAGATGTTTTCAGTGTTGAGATCACAACAACACTAAATGTTTGGTTTATACTCAGGCAATTCATATTACCATAGCAACTGTTGTTGATATCAGTGCAGCAGTCTTTTGTCAATGCATATTGTGAAATGGTATGTATGAAGGGCTTTGTTTAGACCTGACTGATCATTTATCATGCATACCACCATCTCACCTGTTTCTAGAATGTACCTGTGCTTTGGAACGACTAACATTGATCTGATACATACAGTATGTTTCAATGGTGTTGTAACTG